>NW_009936088.1:0-11417 GCF_000696875.1 Nestor notabilis | reverse complement strand
GGAGGAGTCATAATCGCCTTCAAAATTAGCTAGCTCCCTACTTTACCTCTTAAATGCCAGCAAAAGGGCTGTCTAAGGCCACTGCCATGTACCTCTGTGTGCCAGTTGTCTCAGGCAGAAATTAACTCTTTAAAACCAGGCACACTTCAGTAATCAAATTGGTTAAGACACATGAAAGTCATAGGATCTTCACAGTTCATTAACAATTTTTACTGTCTCTTGGCTGTGACTGGGAGTGTGAACACAGGAACCTCAAAGGCTGCAGTTCAATCTTCTATAGGATATATAAGAATGATGGCTTTCTGCTAAGTCCTTTAAGCTGATTCACATTTTACTTCAGGAATTCTTACAAAATATCAGCTAATTTTTCAAATGAGTACATTATGGTCTTACAACTGGAAAAAAGATTAGTTGGAAGTTGCTATTTCCAAGTATTAAAAAAGATTATGAACTTGTAACAACTCAGATACGGTGTATTTGCTCAAAATCCAGCTCATTAGAAATGCTATGTAAACCCTCTCATTCCTGGAATGCTTCATAAAGAACACATTATGAAACGTTTTATAATCAAAGATCGTAATCAAGCAGTTTTAATCAAAGTGAAAATTCTAGAGAACCTTCTCCAATGACACAGTGTTCTCATGCTAGGATTTTACAAGTTACATCACACAGCTCATACATTTCCTCAGCACTTCTGGGAGTCTCTCTCCCCCATTGCCAGGTCCCACGTACCAGGACCTCATTTTGCTCCAGGGGGAGCTGTGCAGCTGTAAGAATTTGTCACTGCAAAAAACTCCTCTTGATTTCACCAAACTCAAACACCAACAGGCAATGTGTAAACTGGACAGTAATGTAACTATCAAATGTTTTCCTGAGATTGAGGACAGTGGGTTTTTTGAGAACAAGACATTAGTGATTCTTATAGATAATCCATACCTCTAGATGTAAAGAATCAGTGTCCAGATTTCTCTTGCATCCTCTTGATTGCTTAAAAGCATCCCTTCTAGACAGACAGAAGGTAGGTAAATCAGCAGACTAACCCAACCAGCAATTCCTTTCACAGGCAATATGTGAAAAGGTCTGGACTGGACTGCCCCTCAGTGTACTATTTGAGGCGTACTCATGCAATTTTTACATGTGAATCTGCTGTCCTCTGGACTCAAGTAAGAAAGAATGTGAAGTGAGACATCTTCAGTACATCTAATCTTGGACTTTGACATGGCTTAGATGCTCAAGCTAATTGTTACCGATACTGACAAATTTTCAAGCCTTATTCATACCTACCTACATGTGCCCCCATGTCCCCACAAGAAATTAAGTAAATTGCTTGAGATCAAGTCAGATGTGCTCTGAAAATAAAAACAAATTGGTCTCCACACTTTCATTTATCTTGGGTCAAAAAACCAAAGGCCCTAGTATCTAGAAGCTCTCACACTCTTGCACCCATCAGTGCTCTCTGATCTGCAGTCTGTCCCCACATTCTACTTCAGTATTGACTGTTTGCTGAGAAGATACAAACTTTTAATAAGGCCTTATTCTGTTTATTCTAAATGTATCTAACAGATACATGTATTAAACAAAGAAACAAAAAAAAACCCAAAACAAACAAAAAAAAACAACAACAAAAAACCCCCAAACAAAGCTCAAAACATCCAGGTTTTAAAATCCTCCTCACACACCTGAATCGACTAGTCTTTAAAGGGGACTATAAATTAAGGAAATACTCTCTTTAAAGAGTTAATAGTTCTATTTCAAGGACTAGCACTTAAATTTCCAGTGGGAAAATATTAGGTTAATAAGACAATGTTTATTTTATGGAAGAGAAAGAGCAGAGTCTTCAATGAGGATGCTATTCATGTATCCAAGCCTCTAAAACCAACTTTGCAGATGACCACTTGTATGGTTTTTATTTGTGTCTGGTTCATAAAGCGATGAGCTTTTAATGCAGCAGCATTTAGTTTAGCCTTGAAAGGGTGCTCAAGAAGGAAAGAGTACAGTTATTTACCAGCCTGCAAGTTCTTCCAAATCACAGATATCTAAAAGATAAAAGCTCAAATTCCCCCCACAATGCATGAAGAGCCATCTGTAAAGCTGCCAACATAATTGCTCACAGAGCTCCCCAAAGAGCCAGATGCCACCACTTGAACACGTTCCCAACTTAGTCATCTGAGTACTGAAGACAGGAGGGAATATCAGGAAGTTGAAGGGTCAATGGTATGCCATTTATATTCTGAAAAGATGAAACGGATTTTGGAGAAAATTAAACTGAAAGGACGTCATGCCAAACAGAATGTGCTTTAGCAGCACAATTTAATACTAGAAATAAATGTGTGTGTCATTCTGGAGTTTTTAGAATATGAAAGGCATGAAAATTGTGCTCTGATAATAATACAGAATGAAAATGTGGCAAAATTTCCTCATAATTAAAAGACGTAGTGAAGACACTCATGCAACTTGTTTTTGATTCTCTGCACTTTTCCAATCAGGGTTTTGTTTCCAGAGCTTATTCTTGCAGTAAAATTAAAGCAGGCATTTAAAATCTCATTTTCTTATGCACCTGTTTCTCTATTTTACTAGCAGTAGCTGCTATAATTTCTGTAAGAGCATGAAGGCTGATATTTGGTCTTACAGGCTCTTGCAAAGGACACGGGATAAGAGAAGTGGATAAATAAAAGGACAAATATTCCATGCATCTGTCCTTCTAAATGTCCATGCTAAATTAAAGCATATATTTGATACTGTCTCAACTCTGTAGCTTCTTTGTATCATGTCACCAAAACAGAGGACCAAGTCCTGGAGTCTTAAGGAGTCCACAAATAACTAACCATTAAAATTATAACAAAACATCAATCAAGGAAAAAGTTGACCAAAATAAATATGTTAGTCTCTGGGTTAAAGGGGGAAGCAGCTCTTCTGCAAAGACAGCAGCTCAGTCCTTATCCCTCTTCCCTGATATTTACCCTGTCTCCTCCCAGTGGGGCACCTGCCCTTCTGTTCTTTGCTTGGCAGCGCTTTGGTCTCCTATGGCATCAGACTGTCTCCTCTTTATATGTTGTTCTTTATAATCAGCTGAAGAATGAGGAAACATCTCCCACTCCACCCACTTAGCTGAGATGGAGTCAACAAGTCCGAAATGTCACAGCAGTTCCAGAAAGCATGTGACAGATGAACATGGTGGCTCAGGCAACCCCTCATGGGCATGGGTTAGGTTTGTCACTCTTCATCTCTTTCACCTCACCTTTGGCCCTGCCAGGTCCCTTCATAGCTCATTCAGGTGACCCGTGAGCCAAGCTAAAGTGGGACAGTGCCCACAGGGTTAGCACAGGAATCTTCACTGTTGGGAGAGCTGTGCTTCTCCACTTCTCTCTTCCTTGCCATGCACTTCTCCATTGCTGCCACATTCACCTTCTCCTCTCCATCCTGAATGCCAGTACTGTAATCATTCTTAACTCACATTATTTGATCATGTAAAGCTACTGATTAATTTGCTTTTTCCTTATACCAGGGCATTACTGTCCCCTTCACATCCCCATCCTATTAATTCCCTTTCAGCTTATAATCAATATTGGAATAGGTTCGTGGTAGTCCATGATTTTTGACCAAATAAAAAATGTTGACTGGACTTCTTCTTCCTCCTCACCATTTGGGAAATGCTGTTATTCTGTTCTGTTCTTGTAATAGCAGAAATACATGAGATCTCCCTGCTGTGATGTTCAAAATCATATCATATGTAGCACCTGTGGAACGCCAACAGCACCATCATTTGCCCTTATTTTTTGAGGCTGCACAACTATTTCCCGTTCTTTGACAGAACATGTTTTATTAATGAAGAACAACTTCTAGCCCAAGAAATAAAGTTGCTTCTTGACTGAACAAAATTCTAAGACAAAAATCAAATCTGAGCTACTAGTCACAGTCTTTTCTTTTCTGGCCTTACAGCATTGCTCATTCCAACTTTCTATCAAGTTACTGAGGGTTTGCCAGTACAAGGGTCACTCAAGAAAGTTAATCTGAATTAATTTTTGAAGTGGATTAGTCAAAACATATTAAACCTCTGTGTAGACACTTTCATTCAAAATTACAGCACACTTAATTATCTAATTTGCTCTGGAAATTAAGTTAAATTGAATCAAGACACTTTTAATTCTGATTCAGAGTATCCACAGGAGAGTTTAATGCCATTTAATTAATCCACTGTGGGTTCACACTTCTATTTAATTTGGATTACCTTTTCGGAGGGTTCCAGTACGCAATAGCTCTGATGATGGACTTGGGCCAGAATTTTTAGAAGATGAGAATTTTTCAATTAAAAACCAGAACCTGGGCCAGTGATAGAATTAAAATTCATGATAGAAAGCTATCCTCATTTGATTTCTTTCTGTCATTTGTGAAGTGCTAAGACCAATGAATTAAAACAACAGTAGTCAGCTGATAAACATTTTTATTGAAATATTGTATTTAAAACCTAGAATTAAATTCAACTGAAATTAGCTCATTTATTATTGGAATCAGTAGTAATACATACTATTAACAGAGCTAGGTAAGATTTAATTTGTTCTTCCTTGCCATTCTTGACTGTTCGCTTCATTTGACATATTTTTTGTCTGGTAATTTTTCACTACACTGTTGGAGGTTCAGGCTCTCTGCCTGTTTCCACAAAGGTCCTGCAAGGCAGAGCTCAACCATAACAACACTGCAATGCCATTACAGTTTGAAACAAGTGGTCCTGTTGACTGAAAGCAAGTGGCCTGAATAGTTTTCATGGTGGTATTCAGAGAGTCTCATGAGCATGCAGGTCCCACAGAGCTCTCCAGCAAGCCACCAGCACAGGTGATCCTCCAAAGAGTTTATCATCTCTCATTTAAGGCAGGCCCAGGCCCCAGCAAGGGTTCATACCAAACAGCAGGAGGAAAGACTGAGGTTATGTAACGGAGACATTGCTCAACATGATGGTCCTAAAAGCGATGGTGCACATCATTCTGGGACTAAAAATGTGCATGCCATTCCTCCTCATACACATTGGATGGCATTAATAAGGTTCATACTGAGACCTCTCAATTTCCATTTCATCAACCGAAATGAGACACAGTTATTTAACAATTCTTGCCGCCTCAGCCACTATTGCTGGGACACTACTGCTAGGCCTCAAGTTACCACTAGATGGAAAACCATACCACTAATGAACTGGTCCAAGTACAAAGGGACACCGTTTGTATTGGTGCCTGAAATAGCGAACCATAGCACCAGAAATAGCACCAGAAAGGTGCCAGCAAAAATAGTGCAGGCATTAGACTGGGATAGATTGGGATGTGTCTAATATTATCATTTGTAAATCTATGCATAATTATGCTTATGCCAATCAAATAGCATGCAGAAGGGAAGGTCTGTGTGTGTTTGCAGGAATTCATAGAACCACAGAAGGGTTTGGGTTGGAAGGGGCCTTAAAGATCTCCTAGTTCCACCCCCCACCACCACAGGCAAGGACACCTTCCACTAGACCAGATTGCTCAAAGCCCTCATCTACCCTGGCCTTGATGCATATGATATGCATATGCTTATTAATAAAATGCTAGAAAACTGCTTTTCTGCAAAACTTTGTAGTGGGGATTTTTCTGGATAGACTTATCCCTCAAAAAAAGAAGAAATATTATTTATATCACTGTCTAGAACAGAAATGGTATTGCCTACTGGCAGAATTCAAGTGTCCCTTAAAGAGAAATTTTGCACTGACAGCAGTAAAGTTGAAGTAATGCAATAAAGCACTGGCAGAAGATATTTAAAGGATGCAGAAATATATGTAAAAAAGGACTATTTTAATCAAAGGCTATTAGGAAATTCTATTCCATTTAGTAGAATAGCTTTGAAAAGAATTAATTTTCCTGCAAATAGCACCAGTAAAGATTTTTTCTTATTTTCCAAGTACTGCAATAAAAATTGCTTCAAAATGGAAATGTAATCATTAGCGTCACTTCTGAGCAGCAAAACACCCAACAAATCCATGGACAGTCTCAGCAAATATAGCAGTTAGCAATTTTAGAAGAGCATGCTTTGGTCAAATATTTTTTTGCCATACTGGTATTTACTGACAGCTATCAATAACAAAACTGGTTCTTATTTTTAGTTAACTTATAATTATGCTCTTTCTGACATCAGCATATGAAGAAAAAGTTCTTTTAGGAAAATCTGTCACATCTGCTCTTCCAACACCAGCAACACAGATGAACAATTTATTTATTTTTTACCAGCTAACACTGTCACTTGTCTGCAGTTTTGCAAACAAACCAGGAAAAAGTATTTACTTTTCCCTTATGAATGAAGTAGTGTGCATACAAAGAGGCATATCTGTCATATGGATTTACAACACCTCCTCTTAAGGAATTGCATAGGTAGGACTGCAACACGGATCATATTTTAACCATTTACCATTCACCATTCAAGTCTGTCTACCTTCTGTACCTTCAACCCTGGGCTATGTTACAGGTCACTGTCAGTTCATTGCTGTTAACTTACTCCCAGTCACCCATCACAAATCTCTTAACTATAATCTGGTAGTGCTGCTGTAGGCACAGTGGTTTCAGGATAAAAGGGAAGAAGAAATATCTTTTACTACTCCTGCTGATACAGCTGGGAAAAGCAACCAATCATTAGGATATGCTGTCCTTTCCTCAAACCTCGCATAATTCCCATGCAAAAGGACTCTGCCTAAAAAAGCAGGCATGTCTCCCACCAGGGCTGAAATGGCCTACTTGATTGTATTAATTTCCTGAAAATCCTCTCATTATTACTTGCTATTATTTTCCAGTGCAGTCATATTAGCCATCACTGCCAAGATAAGAATTTTATAAGCATTTTAGTTATGGTCTCTGCCTGAGAAAGTTTACAGGTTAAAGATCCAGCCCTGCTCAGCAGGCTTTAAAATGGGGGTACTTAGTGTAATTACCCACAGAAACATACTCTAAGGCAACACTTGGAAAGTATATGAAACAAATACATAAGGGGAGGGGGGAAATTGCAGAGAGGGACTGAATTTCAAATAAAGTGGGACCTGATAACCCATTTTTCTGCCTTACATAAACCTATGTATACTTGAGTAAAAAATGCCTGGATTTTATGTATCAGGCTTCGTTTTACACTAGTAAATACCTACCCAGATGAGCAACAATACAGAAAGAAACCTCAAATATTTTAGCATGGATTAGCTTCATTAGCTTCAATAATTAATTTGCAGCCAGTAAGAAACAGTGATCACAACTCACCACTTGCCTATGAGAACTCAATCATCTCATACCTTGTTTACAAAGTCATTAAAAACCCTGTTCTATCAAAATCTCCAACTCTTTAAGAAAGAAACAGAAACAGGAGTTAAATACATTTTGCTTAACAAAGCACATACAATACCCACATCTTACTGCAGACTCACAGTTTACATCTATGACCACCTAATATTAGTATTCATCTATTAAAAATACTAAATTATCTATGAAATTTTTTAAAAAACTCATGAGATTCTAGAAGGAAAAGCCCTTCATAGACACTGTAGTTTATATTTATGAAGCATACCAATTAATTGGTAGCATCATCTGTATTCACTCTTACATATAAAGCATTTATCTTTTGTACTGCTTAACAGACTAAGGAGATATGTCAATTCTTTTGACTTTACAGAAAGAGAACAATGGCTTTTGCAAAAAGGCTTAAATAGCTCATTTACTGCTGAAAGTTGTGAAGTCTGGTAAAAAAACCCTCTCCACCTCCTACAAAACCAAAAAAGGACAGCTACCTATACGGCAGAACAGTTATTCTTCTATCCTCAACGCAAATTACATGATAAATTCCACAGCCAAGCAGATATGAACACCAGAGGTAGGTCAATGTTGTAAGGGAGGCATTTCTGAACAGGAAAGGTAGCACTCCCACCTGAAATAAGGTAGCAGTGAACAAGAAAAATAGGGGCAGACAGGGGGAATATCCTTTGATGCAAGAAAGGGACAGCAATAACTGTCCAGGCTAGAAAGACAGAAGTCAGGACAGGAGGGAAAGCCACGTGGGGAGATATTTACAGTGGCTGGCTTCTTTCCAGGCTCCCTAGATTCCTCCTACAGGCAGCAGAAGAGATAGGCTCTTCCAGGACGATAATTCAAAGCACCAAGCAGCTATAACCAGTCTTCTGCTGTCAACTCCCCTCCTGGGGGAGACTCCTTCCTTTAAGCTGAATGCAAGATTAGGTTTCCTAGGATAAATCCAGTCTTTGTGAATTCCCATACCATAGATTTTTAAAAATGTCAATCTCCTAACTCACTTCTTAAAGGCCCTGGTAAAAAATTTCTCTTGAGTGGCAATATAGTTTGGCCGATACTGAGTACTAGTAAGCACCCTATCATAAACCCTGCTATGAATGGAGAGAAAACAGACAATCACAGGCTGACGGGAGCAGGTACTAAATCTGCACAAAGCCACGAGGCACTGTGTAGGTATGCTAGCGTGGGACCTGAAAACAGCACAACACTCAAGCTAGGAATTTCTGAGATTTTGATGCCAGAAATATTAATTGGCAACATTGGAGACTGTCTGTCTCAGTGCATGCTCACTATACATGTGTGGAACACTTAATTTTTAGATCCCAGGCAGAGCTGGGGTTGACACAAACTTGACCAGCTATATTAATGCTGAGATGTTTCCACATGTCAGAAGCAGTCCTTTTTTCACCTACATAAATGAGTAGTCTAAAATATGATGTCCACAGAGTTTGAACATTTCGAGGCCGAGATAATGGCTAAATTGAATTTCAGATGGAATTTTGGGTATAGATGCTCTGTTTCTACCATACATGTAAATGTCCATGTCCACCCGTTCATCCCCAACCCTCCTTTTTTGTTTTTTGGCATCTTTTTTAGCATCTCAGTTCTTCCCCCACCAAATCAAGAATTACCTAATGACATTTCAGGTCCTCTAGAGCAGCATTATAACTAAACGATAATTCTTTCTCGTCTGGGAGATTATGAGATAATATATTGTAAGAATAATGTACTAATAATTGTAGTACTACTGTACTTCCTAATAACTTTCCAGTTATATATACCTGTTATGTATAAAATGCAACTCAGTAGTCTCCAATCCAAAAAGGTGCAACTAGACAGTATAGGACAGTTTCTGACAATAACACATTAGCTGTTTATTCGAACAAATGCCACCTCAGATTTTTCAGATAAAGTAGATTGTTTCCTATCAGAACCCACTGCTGTATGTTTTCTTGGAAAATAATTTTCCTTTCAATTTTGGTTTCTTCTTCTGTTTAAATTTTCTCTCATGGAAATTTTAATGTCACATCAGACTATCAGCACAAGTTTTTCTAAAAATAAAGAAGTGAAAGAATATTCTTGGAGATCTTATTGCCCTCTAATGTCTGTAGACACTATTGTCTTTCCTGCTTCCCCAGACAATCCATAACTGGGGAGAATATAGCTCTATTAACCTTGCTAGATCAGCCAGAATGCCAAAAGCTTGTTATAAATCTTCATCTTAATCATTTATGATTAAATATTCAGATGAGATTATGTGCAACCTAATTCTACACATCCATCTCTCCTTCCCTAATTAACAACAGACAGCAACAGAGGGGAAGAACACCACCTTTCTGAAGTAACTAGGCAAAAACAAGCTTTTGTAGACAACTTTCATTTCTAAGCACATTTTTGTTTCTAAGCACACTTATGAAACAAACATGATTAATGAAGTTACATATACTGAATGATAAATCCATTGCTTTACCATACACTGCTAAACATTGCCAGTGTTAATCCCAGTAGCCCCAAAACTCTTATTTTTATGAAGCACCACTGGTTTCAGTTCTTCCCCATCTGTCAGAGAATTTGACATGCATACAGTGAAAGGTACATATGAGGCAACCTTCTAGGGCTCAGTGGGTAAAATTCACCCTTGCTCAGAAAAGCAACCTAAGCTTTATGAACCACTAAAGATCCTCTTAGTCTTTACTTAGAACTGCTTCAGCTTTAAGCACCAAATTTGACCTACTTAAGACCCTAATTTTGAGAGATGCTGAAAAAATCATCAATACATATCACCAGATTTTCAGAAAAATCAAACTCAAAAGCTACTAAAGGCATAACTCAAACTGAGGCAGTCAACCTGGAAATCACAGACTCTAAATGAAAGAGACTTCACAGGAAAAAAACATGAAGTCTGTCCTTCTATCAGCCTCAAACTGACTTCTCAGTAAATTTTGTAGAACTGTGCAAATAATAGATTCTCTGGTTCAATGAAAATTTTTAAATTAAAAAAAGAAATTAAGTTTATATCAATTAAAATCTGGTCTTGTGGAAAGACAGAAGCAAGAAGAAAAAAATATAACTCCACATTTTTACATTGACCTGGAACAAGTATGAACCAATTCATAAACAAAAGCACCAAATTTCATAATGACAAGCCACATTTTTAGCATGAAACTGCTTTCCCAAACATGCAGGCATTTTCACAAAATTACTGGAATAAACTATCTTAAAATTGCCCATTTTCAGGCAAAACTACTTGCTAAATGCAACCTAAATCTGCTATTATTTCCCCAAATGACATTTTTCAAATTTACTTGGGGAGGAAGCAAAGGGGGAGGGGAAAATTGGCTGGCTCCATCCTCTGCTGCTTTTTCTAATTGCATTTAAATGATCCATGCAACTGGTCTCCTACAACTTCCCCAAGGGGTAATATTTCACAGTCTAGCTAATCTCACTATTGACACGTGTCCTGTTTTTCAGCAAAAATTTCACTAGCCTAAAGCACAACCAGAATAATTTTTGCTGACTTGTAAAAAAATTTTTACATTAGTTTTAACATCAAGAATCATGCAAATACAGAATATCAGCAGAATATGTTGGATGAACATCTCTGGATGCTTTAGCAGTGTGAACTAATCTGCTATCGAAGATGCCTCATGTCTACTCATGAATCTAAATCTGCAGCTGAAACAAATATTTTCTGGTCCAACAATATTTTGTTGTATCTGAATGAATGGTAGTTACTTTTTTTTTTTTTTTAAAGTAAGAAACAATGTAAGTCAAACATGATTTTTCCATATTACACACGCTTAATATGTGATTTTCTTAATCTAATAATTTATTTCTCTGGCTTACTCATGTGACTTCATTTGTTTGTGCTTAATAAACTGTGGCCCTGATTCTTCAGCTGCTTGTGTATGTACTTAACACAGGTGGTGTGGTGTGTGCAGGACCAGAGCTCTATATACATTTCCTCACTGCTGAAGGACTGAAGGCTGCTGAAGCACTACTCACCAAACAAAAATCCCAACTCTGGGGGGAAAAAAGTGCCGCTGCTCACACTTTGCAACTATTACTAGCAAACTTCCAACACAACTTATTGGCCTGATTCCACCTTCCCCCTATCCT
>NW_009936087.1:409-93861 GCF_000696875.1 Nestor notabilis | reverse complement strand
CGGACCCGGCCCGGCTCCCCTCCCGGTGCCCAACCCGGTGCGCCGCGCCCCAGCGCGTTGGGATCTTGGTGTGCCTCTTGGGACGGGGTTTGTCCACTGTCGTACCCGCGGAAAACTCGTTCAGGCTCCCACTTGACGGTTTGCAAGTGTGAACCGAGTTTCAGTTCGCCAAGCGCAGCTCTTCATGACGCTGCCTTAGTGGTTTACAAAACAAATACAAAAATTCAAACCCCGTGGTATTACAAAGACGTGAGTCTGCAGCAGACCGACATCCTTAGTCCCTTCAGAACGGAAACAACGTGTTGTGGTTTTCCGTCATGCAAATGATAATTTAGAGATGGCAATTTCTTAACAGGGCTTTATTTATTCCTTTATTTTTATTTTTTATTTTCCCAAAGGAGTTGATCCGAATGCACATTTTTTAGATGCCTGGGCTTGCTTGATTTGTTGTTATTGCAGTATTATTTTAATTTTTATTGGAAAGTGTGGCAGTGGTACAATGTCTGACTAAAACACCTTTCATTTTCAGGAATAAAGCAGCATTGAATAAGTCGTTATCACATTTTATAAAGCCTTCATGTGTCAGCGAGTACACTGTGTGGCCAAAGAAAGCATAGCAGTCAGCCTGTTAAATCCGTAACTCACATAGAAAATTAGATATGCTAGAAAATCTAACAGGTACACTGTGTCAAGGACTCTTAATGCTGTGCCTGAAGTATTTCAGAAGATACTTGGATGTGTCTTTTTTGTAATAAAAATACTGGAATAGGATTAATTTAAGGGAGAGGGTTTTTAGATTTGATTTGGTTTTTTTTTTTTTTTCCTGTAGCTATTAAGTAAGCCTCGCTATTGAATTAAATAGTGACCTTAAAAAGTGATTATCCTTTTCATTTTGACAAGAAGCTATTATCAAGGTAACTGCCTAGGCACAGAATTAGGATAGTGTTTCCTTTCTGTATGCAGAAATGTTTCCCTTTTATTTTTTTTTTTTTTTTTAAATGGAAACCCTCTAGCTTCCACCACATTTTTTTCATGTTGAGATTGATCCTCCTAGCATGCAGGCTGGCAGGGATGCCAGCTAAGCTGCGTGCAACTGAATTGTGTCTTTTAGCGTTTGGATTTCTATGTTGTGTATTTTCTGGAGGTAAAGAAAACTCTGCATCAAAAACTGAACTTGGGCTAAACAGTTTGGAGCACGTTGAAAGTAATTGTCAGTGTTCAGCTGAATACATCAGTCTTTTAATTAGGAAACTGATTGGCATTCACTTCAGTCATTGGAAGAATGCACGGGTACTTCCTGTTGACTTACGGAAACAATCAGATTGTTTTAGTGAATCAGAAATACAATTTTATGCACATTACACTGGAAGTTTAATATCTGAAAGCTATAATTATCTGCATTAATGTGGTATATGTAAGTTCCTTGCATATTTTATGTCTTTTGAAATTTATTACTATCATTTATATTTATGTCTTGTAGTATGAAATATTTGCTAATATTTCATAAATTCGTGGACTGAAACAAAGTAATAGCTGATTGATTTAACCTTGGTATGTCACTGTGGCCAGTAAGGTGGCAGGTGTTAGTTAATGCATGCTTAAGTTATGTCAGACTTCTGAGGTGAAAAGTGGATCTTTGAGCACTTGAGAGCATCGGCTTTTTTAGTTCTCAAGGGATGTAATGGATTTGAGTAATGAAGGTTTCCAGTGGTCAAGAGCTCATTCTGTGCAGGAGAAGTAATCTTGAACTCTACCTAATTCTAACCAATAATAATAAATTAAAATATGATAGCTGTAGTGGAAATACTGTTCAGTGCGTGCTTCCTAATCTGCAGGGTGAAACTGATCTTCCTGGCCAACACCGGCAACAGTCTGTGCTGTTTGAACATCATGGTTTTTTAGGGAACACAGAAGTTCTTCTGTATTAACTCATATTCAGGAGTCTTAACTTTAGCATGGGTAGGGGCATTTGTTCCAGTAAGACATTATTACCAAACAGCTGATCTTTGAGGTGTATTTCTAGTAGGGCAAACAAGTAGCTTTTTGGTGGTCTGCTTATTCTGTACTTTGAAAGAAGGGATGTTCAAGAGTTAGAACTTCATAGTGACTACCATGGGAAAAGTTATAATGCAGGGACAAATACTAAGTAATGACTGGGGAGGGGTTACTCTGCCTTCAGGTAAAAGCTCGAGATCTATATCTTTTCATGATGTATTCAGTAATGCATTACTGGAAAGTGGTTATAAATTCCTCTCCTCACCCTCAGTTATTAGAAATCGGGGACTCATGTTCATTATCATCTTGCTGCCTTACCAGCTGATACAGAGAGTTACAAATAATTTTTGCCTTATAAAAACCTTTAACATGTAGGAGGACATGGGTCTCGCAGGTCAAAGTGCCTCCAGTGGCCAACATTTTCCAGGTTTTACTGTTTGCTCTCTTACAGACCATGTCTAAATAGACCACAAAATATTTGATGTATTTATCCAGGAGAACTTTTAGCAGTATTATGGACAACATTAGAGTAGAAAATTATATATTATACAGTACAGATGGTGCTCATATTGACACAGGGCAGTATGACAATTGCAGGTTTTGAAAATTAGTAACGTTTTTTACTTAATGCAGCTGGTGATCCACTTTCTCTGCCAACTCATTGCTTACCTGGTTATTCTTCATCTTGCATTTGCGTTTTTGAATTTTCCTGAGTATACCATCACACACCTTTACCAAAATCTATCTTGTGGATTTTTAAATCGTATTTTCAATTTGTGAAAACAATTTTGTATGCTAATGTTGGTACCAAGATTTTCTGCTTTATTAGTTCAGTATTATCAGACCATTTTTTAAAAAATACCCTTGCTTTCATATTCCTTTTAGGTGAAAGTGTTAACTGAAAGCAGAAGGGGGTTGAACAAATTGCATCCATGTCAGATTCAGATGGCACCCTACTGGAAATGCTCTCAGTGAACTATTGACATCCTCTGAGAGCAGATTAGTTTTGGCTCTTGTACAGACAACATACAGATAAAGTGTTTCTGTATAGTTTCCCTTTGAGAACATTCTGTGGCACATAGCAAGCACTAAAGGAAAGGTTTTTCATAATATATGGCTTCTCTTTCACCTCATCTCAAGTAACCCTGTCAAGGAAGGTTTCTTAAGAACAAATTTAGTTTTTGATGCAGTTTCAAATTCACTTTGGATTAAGACTGTAAAGATTTTTCTGTTCAGCATATTTATACTGATAAGCCTGGGGCATTGTTAGCAGTGTACTGTTTCAAAAGTCTGCAAACACAGGGATCTATGTTTTTGTGGCAGTGCTTTATTTTTCCCCAATGTTTAATTTTGTGGATGGCAAAAGTGAATTCAGAGGACTCATTCCACCATCTCAAAGGATTAATGCATTGAGCCTTTTTATCTAGCCTTTTCTAAACTTGTGCAGCTAAAAGCAAACATATGCTAACAAGTACACAAATATCATTTTCTCGTGTGTTTTAGTGCATGTACAAGGAAAGTGGATTGGAACGTTACAGATGTTTATTAAAGAGCCGCCAGGTTTTTCCATGGTAGCAATAGTTTCTAAACTATTTGATTGCCATCAGTATTAGGGTTTTGACAAGTACATTGTTTTATTTTGTTCCAGCAACCCAAAGAGCTACTCATTTCTCTGTCTCTTTCTTAGGGACCTTTTGTGTGCAAGTAGATCATGTGAGTCCTGGCAGGTCACAGTGAATAAATAGCTCAGCTGAAATCACTGTGCTTGGAGTATAACAAAGGCTTTGTTCTGCTGGGCACAATGGAGCCAACAACGAACAGTAGGAGGGTGATGTTAAATGCTGTCTCTTTGAATTTTGTTAAATACTAATGTGCACTGGAATGACAGGGACACTTGACAGCTGCACTACGTTTATCTGTCCTTGTTAGTCTCCCAAAAAGAGCATAATGATCACCTTGTTGGCTGATGTTTTTGCCATCCATGTGAAGTGTGTTTACATACAGAAATTATTTGTTACTATTCAAAATCCAATATGCTACTTAGACTGTAAATACACCGCACTACTCTCTTACTCAGCTTCTTGATTTCCAAAAAGACTTTCAAAAAGGACTCCATGAGCACAAAGTAAATTATTTTACACTGTATAAAATTTAACTTGCATCATTCCAGATCTTCCAGCTCCTTTTGGGGTACATTTTCTACCAAAATGCCATTTTTTGGGTGGTGGTAGCAAAGCCTCTGTTGGAAAAACACTGTATTTATTAAAAAAAAAAAAAAAAAAAAAAAAAAGTTTTTTCTACAGTTTTTGGAACATCTCTCAAATAACAAATACGGTGCTTACATTCTTTAGTTATCTAGGTCTTTCACGAGGTAGGGTTACTTCTCCAGGCCGTTTTATTTGTGAAGCAGTAACTATTGGATGACAGTAATTGATGGGTATCACTTCACCTGCTTTCTCTCCCTTAATTGTTGTGAACCATGAGCAAATTATGCATATTTTAATTGCAGTTTATTTGCTCTGGAAAATGTTTGGGGACTGCATGAAATTGACCACAGGATAAATCAGCCCATGAGAATGCTTTCCCCTAGGCCTCAGATTCCTTGGATTGTTGGAAAGCATGCTGAATAAATTAGTATGAAGACCAAACAAGTTGTGTGGGTTTTTTTTTGTGTTTGGCTTTTTTATTTTTATTTTTGTGGGGGTTTTTGTGGTTTTTGTTTTTTCCATGTTTTGTTTTGTTTTTTTAGCTCAGAATTTAGTGAAATTTATTTCTTCCTTGTTCCTCACACATAGATGATGAATGGAGAAGGTGAAATGGAGAAAGAAAAATGTATATTTTTCCTGTTCAGACAAGGAACAGGAGGAGGAAAGAGATTCCTTTATTAGCGTGCAGACCAGAGGAAAGGAGGAGCTGAGCTGGGAGCCAGTTCATGAGAAGGAAGTTACGTGTTCTCAGTGCCACTTCTGTAAATAGGACTATTTTGTACCTCCGGGCCCAGTGCAATTACAGCATTATTTTGTGATTCTATACTTTCAGCTGTGCAAAATGCATTGCAGGGGTACATTTACTTCCCATAGATTTCTGCTGCATACTATGAAATTTAACGTTAAGGTTTTGCGCAGCCTCTGGAGTCCTCCTTAATAATGGCAGAATTTGATATTTTTGAAGAATAGGGCCATTTGATAAATACATGTTCTAGAAGTATCTCTGTTCACTGTGTTGTTCAAAAAAAAAAAGTAAATGGAAAGTGTGAATGATTTTAGCATATTGTATTATGTAATAGGCCTGCAGCTGACGTGGGAATTAGTATTCTGATCTCTTAAACGTATCAGAATGGAATGTAAAGGTACCTTCCTTCTATTTATAAGATAAGATTTCTGTCAGTACTCGTTACCTTAAGATAGGTCAAGAGATACTTAGTGGACGACAAGATTGTGTGTTAAAGCTAATTACTATCAAATGTAATGTAGCTGCAGGTGTCCTTAGTGAACGGAGTCTGGTTCCCTGACTTACCGATCACAATAGAAAGTGATCTCCATCAGTCTCACGTTTCTGTATCAGAAGTACCATCCTTGAAAAAAACAGAAATAATAAATATGACTTAGTCTAGTGCTTATGAATTCTGGGAAGTGAAGGAAATGATGCAGTATGGGTAAGCTGTTGTCATGGTTTAACCCCAGATGGCAGCTAAGCCCACTCAGCTGTTCACTCGTTTCTCCCCAGTGGTATGAGGGAGAGAATTGGAAGGGTAAAAGTGAGAAAACTTGTGGGGATTAGGTGGTGGGGTTTTATGTTGTTTGGTGTGTAGGTTTGGTTTTGCTTGTTTGTTTGTTTTTCTGTGTGTTTTTTTTTTGTTTTTTTGTTTTTTTTGTTGACTGCTAAACTGGGATATAGACTTGTAATAAATAATCACAGTGCAGAATAAAGGTTTATGAGTAAGAGGGAGAGAATAAATTATCATCTCTTAAAAGACCTCTTCTTCCAGTCTTTAAAAAGAATCCTTATTTTGGAATTGCATCTAACTTTCGCCATGAGAACACACTCCCTTATTTATGTTTTTTTACTTCTGTTAGTGATTAACTTTCAGCCTTATAGCCTGAGTTATAGCCCTTATGAAAGCACAGGGACAAAGATGTCAGAGCAAAACTGAATTACAGGTTTCATTGTAACAAGGCACTTCAGAAACAAAAAGCTGCATTATTTTTTTGGTAAATGAAGCTGTATATATTTTAAATAGCTTTCTCTGGCAATTATCAATAGAGTTTCTAATTATCTAATTAAACAATAATCTGCATTTCACTTCCACTGAGGATAGTGAAACATTATTCTTTATGTCTACAAGTAGGATAGTTAGTCTAACTTGGCAAGATTGTTTCCTACCTAGACCTACAGCTCAGGTTTTGGTTTTGGGTTTTTTTGGTTTTTTTTAATATACAATAATTGGAAAGGCTTTTTTTAAGTTTAGGCCCTAAGCTCTGTATTTCAGAGTAAGTAATTCTGAAAAATAAGATCTGTATTTTTGGTTTTTAGGGTACCCTTGAAAGTGGAACAAGCAAACAATGCTCGTGATGCCTTGGCTAAAACAGTGTATAGTCATCTGTTTGACCATGTAGTGAACAGGGTAAACCAGTGTTTTCCATTTGAGACTTCTTCTTTCTTCATTGGAGTTCTAGATATAGCTGGTTTTGGTAAGTATACTTAAATTAATTTCTTGTTCTCTTTTATTGCCACCACCAAAGATTCAATGATAAATTCTGTAATGGAGAGGGGGAGTGCTTTCTTTTTGGTGGTTGTGGAGGGAATGGGTTACAAGGGCTTAAGAAGATATCAAGAGAGCAGATAAAGCCTCGCTTTCCAGAGACTCAAGAAAGTAGAGGAGGTCTAGAGCTTCTCCTGGTGACCTAATAACACTAACAAGCATTAGTTTGAAACTAAGCGTCATTGTAATGGTTTCAGATTCCTGTAGTGTCTATATACACACAGATTTTGAAGGACTAATAATTTGGAATGGAATCTTACCGTGGCCAGCTAGTAGGATTAGGAAATATACTGAATATGTGTGCTTTTTCCCCATTCAGTCCTGTGAAAATCACTGGATACTAGCAGCCAAATGAAGTCTCCAAATTAAGATACTGTTTCCTGGAGGGTGGATAGTGCTGTTACAGATTTGGACTTTGGGCTCCTGGTTACTCCTAGGAAGTGATGCCTAGGAAGTGGTGGGCATCGATCATTCCTGGAAAGCTTTTGTCCTGTTTTAGGGACATATTTTCATATTAGGGCACGTTTTCTGGTGTGCTCTCACCCTGCTAAGGTGGTCCATGAAGATTGAAATAGGGAACTTTGGTTTTCAGGTCTCTAGAGCTATGGTATCCTGTGCCAGCCTGTGGTAGCATGGATGGATGAGGATGTATTGGTACAGTTTTACTGTATGGTAGCATCTTTCTTTGGTTTGCTGCCAAATAAAACTGTTATTTGTCTTAGAAATCCGATCTGTTGCAGTATTTTTATATCTGTTTTATTCACAACTTGAGAATCTGTGAAAGCTTGTATTTTACTGAAAGAAACAGATATGGATCTGAATACATCTTTAAGTATTAGTACTCTGAAGCTTCTCTTATTATTTAATATAAATTCTTGGAACACTGGTTTATCATAGAAGTTTACTTTCTGTTTTTCAGAATACTTTGAACACAACAGTTTTGAGCAATTCTGTATTAACTACTGTAATGAAAAACTGCAGCAGTTTTTTAATGAAAGGATTCTGAAAGAGGTATGTTTAATGTTATATTTGAAGATTTATTTTTTAAGTAGAGAGATACTTAAAGGAGCACTGCTTTCAGTATGATTGCACATTATGCTTAGATAAAAAAAAATCAGTTGACAGTTTTCCTACTTTGTGACATCTAGTTGTGTCAGAAAAGAATACAGCTCTTTAAAAAGCAGCAGTCTTTTTTTTCCTCTTCTTTTTTAGCATTCATTAAAATGAGGCATCCATATGTTGAATAGTGCTTTATCTTTTCAATTACCTTTTCTTTTCTTTTTCCTTTCTTAGGAACAAGAACTTTACCAAAAAGAAGGCCTGGGGGTTAACGAAGTGCGCTATGTAGATAATCAGGACTGTATAGGTATGCATTTCTTGAAATGTCATGTTATTCATTAGTGTCATGGAGGAAAAAAGCTTCAAGCAGAAAAAGCAAGATACATGTAGCACTAGTAACCGTATGCTTGTAATGACTGTTGCAACCTTGTGAATTCTTCCAGCTTTGTATAACATTCTAGTTCTGGTTGGTAATAAAGCTGTGTTGTCCTGTAGTGTGTGTTAACCACATCTGGGACCTGTGAGTTTCCTGTGTGTTTTCCTAGAAAACTAAGTGGAACACCTAAATAGGGTAAATGAAATAAAGAAGGGTGTGAAAGTGTCTGGGGAAAAATATTGCATGAATTTAGAAAAAAATCCCATCCCATTCTCCCCACTTTTTTTGAGGCAATGAGCAAAAAAGCAAAATCTATAGGCAACAGGCTGTAGATGTTACTGCTGCTTTTAGGTTTCCACAGACTGATGTATCAGAGGCTTAAGGTGTTGTTGTTGCTTCCCCCCCCACCTCTTTTCTCTGCATTCAACTTGTGTTTTTCAGACTGGTGTATTATGAACAAAAGGTCATCTTGCTATTGCATTTACAGTAATTTACTTACGGTAACTAGTAAGACCTGGCTGAGCAGAGGATTCGGAGTGACAGAATTCAACATCTGTTGGAAAATGTCTGGTTCTTCTGAGGCCAGGATGGGGCTTGGAGCAGTTTGGTCTAGTGAAAGGTTTCCCTGCCCATGGCAGGGGAGTTGGAAGTAGACAGTCTTCAAGGTCCCTTCCAACCCACATAATTTTGTGGTTCTGTGATATGATTCTGTGATCCCTTCCCACCCAAACCATTCTATGATTCTGTAGCTCTGCTGGAGAAGTTTTTACTGTCAGATAGGACTGTAGAGTCACTAACTGTGACTTAACTAAAGATAACTCTTGTCAAGCACACCTCAAGCTACCTTGTGAAAAAGCAACAGGAAGGTATTTGGAGGAGGGAACAAAAGCATAGCAACAAAGTAAGTGGCTTCTGTGAATACAAATCTTGCTTCTTCTAGTGGTTTAATAGTGTGTATATGGGCCTGAGCCTGTTCCCAAAAATGTTGTTACTGTTAAAAGACTTGTTCCCTGGTGACTATTGGAAGAAAAAGTCTCTCTCTAACTCATAGTGGGTAAAATGGGTCAGGTCGTAAAGCTCATTGTAAAGTTGTTGCCTTTTCCTGCCCTGGGAAAGTTTTGGGCAGCTTACCTAAGAATACAAGTAGCAGTGCTGCAGGCATGACCCCTTTTACTATTCCAGCCACTATACGACACGCCATCACAAGTTTGACACGTTTCTCCATTATATGAGTTATTCTTATAAGTTAATAAACTACAGCTTAGTTAAACCACAACATGTATGTCTTTTCTTCTGTTCTTGCATAGTCGGGAGAAAAGTATTTCTACAGCCTTTTGAAGTGAGTGAGAAAGATAATGTTGGTTTATGTGGAAATATGCTTTTGTTTAAGATGCTGGATCAGGCTGGTAACAGCAGTGAAAATGTAGAAACATTAACTGCCACAAAAGAGAAGAATATTACGTTGGTATGAACAGTTGTTTAACACTATGGATGAATCTTAGAAACAGTAATTAGTACATTAGAATGTGTTGATGGAATGATAGTCATCTCTGTAGCTAAATTAGCTTATTCAGATTTTGTGAGCATAAATTCTTTGCTTTATATATAGCCTCATACTGTTTAAAGTCTGTGGTGAGAGTTCACAGGCATTGCTGCATTGTTAGTCATTTCTTCCTTTCCACAGAAAAAAGTGGGTAGTAAAAATTCCTCTTACAGTAACAGTTTCATAGATAATACAAAAAAGTTTTAAAAGCTGCAAAATTCTTGTGTCTAATAGTTTCAAGGGCATGAATTTTTATGTGAGCTTTCAAGGGCTTTTGTGTATGTATGTGAAAGGTCAAGGCAGTACACTTTTAAAAACTTGTGAAGCCACTATTGTATGCTAAAGTCTGATCTGCTTTTCTTAAAACAAATGCATTTAATTTTTCTCCCTGGATCCTGTTGTGAATGGAAGTATTTTTCTTCTCATGCTTTTAGCTTTGACATGTGAGATAACCAATTATGGCATAAAGACCTACGGTTATACCACAGAACTGTTGGAAACATTTAGGGACCTTTTGGGAGCTAGATGACTAAATCAAACTTGAAACCCAGAGGAAAAAACACGCAATCTATGCATTATCTCCACCACCACCCCCCCCCCCCCCCCCCCCCCCATGTTCCTTGTGTTAGAGTTAGAACTTGGTATGTATAAGACATTGATTAAATCTACAATTCAGATATGTAGAATTAATTTGAAATACTTCCTGTATTTTGTGTTAACAGCTTTTTCTAGATAACTTTATACAGAATTGGATCAATAGTATTTTAAACTTGTTCAGTTCTGATACGAATTTATATATTCAATTTTTATAAATATATTTTGTTCTATTATTAGATTTGATTGAAGCAAAATTAATAGGTGTACTGGATATTTTGGATGAAGAAAATCGTCTTCCCCAACCAAGCGACCAGCATTTTACTTCAGTTGTGCACCAAAAACACAAGGACCATTTCAGGCTCTCTGTAGGTTTATTTTTGCTGTCTGTCTTGTTTTAATAAACCAGTTCTTGGAACAGTTGAGAGTAACACTTCCAAGTTAATAAAAACCTTTCCTAAGAAATCTCATACCAGTCCAGTTTGCACAATCCATATCCTTTTGTTAAAGACAAGTTTGGTTATTAGTTTGTTGAAAAGTTCACTGAAGGCTTAAGTCTTCTAGCAGTTCTAATATCGTGCTGAAACTAAAGCCATATTCTTCACTGATACTGAGAGCTTGTTACCGTATAATGCATGAAAAGGAAACAAAACCACATTTTAATTTAGATTGTTTCATATTTAATATGAACTGTTTTGTTGTTCCTTCCAAAAATTGCTTGCTTTGGAGAATGTGACTCACATGGAGTGTCTGGCTAGCACTTCAGAGATGAAAATAGGGAACAAACAAGGAAAACTTTTTTGTTGTTAATTCTTTAACATACAGCACCTTGTGGAGTATTAATACAAATTATTGCAATTTACATTACTTCTGTTGAAATAAATAATTATTTTTTATTTATAAATAAAAAAATTAAAAAATAAATAAAATCTGGTCATTACTGAAAAAATGAAAGCAAAGGGAGCTAAATAAAATTATTGTCCATTTACCTTTAATTAAATTCCCACTTTATCTTGCTTAACTAGATTGCTGTGCAATGAAACTTTTTTGTCGGTATGTGTATGATCAGCTAGATGGTTGCATTTTAAAATATAGCATCTAAAGATATATTTTAAGCTTCTGTCTAATCGTATTCATACGACAAGGCTATTTATCAGCTGTGGAATGAATGGTATTGAAACTGTGGATTAAAGGCAGAAAGAAAATCAAAAGCTAGCAATCCTCGTGACTTTTGTTTTGAATGTGAGGTATCTTAAGGGTGTGAACGAGAATGAAAACAGGTTTTTGAGTATCTTGTGTTGAATGGGAACGTCAGTGGTCATCATAATTGTACTGCAGGAAATGTCATTTTTAAAACCTTGTGCTTCTGGCAAAGTCATGGTGATGTTTTAAGAAAAAACTTTTTTTCTCACTTTCCAGTGTAATACTTCTTTGTAATTCAACTTTTTAATTCCAGATTCCTAGAAAGTCTAAATTGGCTGTTCACAGAAATATCAGAGATGATGAAGGCTTTATTATCCGGCACTTTGCAGGAGCAGTATGCTATGAGACGGTAATTTTACTTTTGCAAAACTATTTCTGTTATACTTCATAATATTTTTTTATTTTTTCAGTTAAATAATAAAATTTCCTTTCATCAGAAGAGAAATTCAAAAGTTTATATGTCTTAGCTTTGAAACTAATTTTGTGA
This sequence comes from Nestor notabilis, assembly GCF_000696875.1. Lineage (NCBI taxonomy): Eukaryota > Metazoa > Chordata > Aves > Psittaciformes > Psittacidae > Nestor > Nestor notabilis. The sequence continues at coordinate 81,842 of NW_009936087.1, read as the reverse complement.
GTATGTGACAGAATTGACCGTTTCTTTTAACTTCTCAAATTACAGACTGACAAAATACCTGAAATTGCCATCCTCAAAATATAGATATATACAAAAACATTGAAACACCTGAAGCCAATATCTCAACTCTTATTTTTTAAAAAACAGAAGACCCATAATATCTTTGTTGTTCTAGTCTGTAACTCCAGTGTTTAAGAGCAAAACTACTTCTAAAGATGTTTGTTTCTGTCATTTAAAAATGTATACTTGTTCATATGTACTTCAAAGCACTCCAAGAATGATTATGATTGCTGTCCTGTTAGAAGTAGGCACATCCTGTAGGTCATTTTACAAATAAGAAAACTGAAGTCTGTGTGTTACCTACCTGATTTTTCTGAGGTCACTCAGTGAGTCACTGTCAAAATAATAAATAAAATTGGAACACATTTTTCCAGGTGCTCGATGTTAAACTGTAATGTCATCATGATATGTTAATAATACCTTAGTGTGTCTTCAGGAACAGAAGAGCCAGATACAAGCACATAAGCTGTGCAGTCAGGGCTAATCAGATATGAGGTAGCTTTGGTCCAGAAGCTGTGCTAATATGCTTGACTTAATTTATTCCCTCCCCCAGCGGGACTTTCTTAGCTTGGGCCTTAAAACTTTTGGACTATAGCTACCTTGTACCTCACCTGTTACTTGTTTCTCTTTCTAGCTGCACTTGGGGCAGTTTGCACAATATGACCCATGGTGAGGACACTCATCTGGCTGCGTTCAGAGTCCAATCTGGTGTTTTCATAGTCCAAGGAAATTTTGGAGGCCTGTGTTTGTCTTTTGGTTCTCATCCTTGTTAAATCTTTTCATGTGATATCTGGCAAATTCATATTTTCTTCAAATTAGTCTTGGCCTCTTCTGTTCATAATTACCAAAGTAACTATTAAAGTTGCATCAAAAGCTGTTGAGAATTCTGTTAGTGTGGAATTGCGTCTAGTGTCTTGATCTGTGTATCATTGTTTTTAACTTCTAAAATTTAGTAAGCCAATTTAAATAAACCAGAGAAGTAAGGTTTGTAGGAAGGGCAATATCATTTATTACATCAACTGTTCATAAATAGTCGTAGTACTAATAAAATACCCATTTTTCATTTCACTTTCTAAATTGTGTAAATGCACCACTTAAAGTGTGCATGTTAATCCCCGTTTCACAACAGATCTTAAGTGATGTTACAAGCAGTGAAGAATTAAGCTTCTTGCAGTTTCTGAGCGATGATGTGCTGAGTACGAGGAATGGAAACAAGGAGGATAATCATTGAGGAAAACACAACTGATCTCTTAAAAGGCACTAAACCTTACCTTGGGTTTCATGATTCCCACAACGTCCTTCAAGTTTAAAAATATCATTTCTCTCTGCCATTAGCATTTTGTGTGTCCAGTTGAAAAGTTGGGTTAATTAATGTATGAATATTTACCTCATGTATTCTTGCCAATTTTTGAATTATGTATATAACTTTAATTTCTTTTAGTTTTCTTTAAGACTTAAGTAACTGGGGCAGTGAAGCAAATGTGCTGTTATTTCTTGGGTTGTCTTTTCAGATGCAATTTGTGGAAAAAAACAATGATGCTTTGCACATGTCCCTTGAATCTCTTATTTGTGAATCCAAGGACAAGTTTGTTCGACAGCTGTTTGAATCTAACACTAACAACAACAAGGATCCCAAACAAAAAGCTGGGAAACTTAGTTTCATCAGTGTGGGAAACAAATTCAAGGTAACAGTATAGCAAATGACCTTATCTTCTTGTAATATTTGCTAGTTTTAAGTTACCTGTCTTAAGTAGAACCTAAGGTTGGGAGAACTAGTGGTAACTTGAGATTCAGATAAAGAAAATTTTGTTAAATAGATTTTTTTTCTATTGAATTATAAGAAACCAGTATATTCAAGCTACTTGCTATGCGTTTCTGTCAGAAACATGTTTCATAATAGTCCTTACAGAGATTTTACAGTAGTTTTTTAGTCAGAATTTTGCAAATCCACATGGACGTATTTATTCAAAAGGTTTAAAATCTTGAGATGAAATTTAGACTCTGTGGACTTTAAGGGATTCTGAATGTGAGAAAAGGTATTCTTCCTTCCTCTCTTAATTGTGCATTCTAGAAGATGTATCAATTGGCTACAGTTCGCCATTCTCAAAATTCAATACCTAACCTAACTACTGTTTTTCCTCTTCTAAAGTATAAAGGTAGTCATGGCTTTCACAGAAGGATGTTCATTGTGCTGAATGTTTCCTTTCTCAATACCTGAATCTGATGCTTCTCCTCATTTTCTCCTTTCTTCTGCTTGTTGTAAAGCTGACCTTCAAACCTTGTCTTCTCCAAATGTTTTCTGCATCATTTTCTCATTCAGCAGTTTTATTTTAGCTGGACTATTCCAGCTCAGGATGGCTAGAAAGAGAACTATAGGGGAATTAAGAGATGAAAAGCAGGCACAAGCGTGGGCTGCAGGTAAATTTTTCAATCTCATGGATTTACTGTTGGTAGAGCTGCTGCAACTTCAGCAAGAGCTCTTATCAACACATCTGGGCCAGATCCAATGAAGGATTTGTATCCTTTCAAGTCAAGTGCTGCAACATTTTTGGTATGCTACCTTACCTAGGGCACCTAAAACTCCACATCATGTTCCTAGCTAGACTCCTTACACAGTCTGTGGGGAAAGTAGGTATCTTAGACAATCAAAAATTTCTTCTGGAGTGGGGCATTACCCGCTCTATGCAGAAGAGCATTTTTGCATTTCTTATCCATGTCAAGGTTAACTGCTGAATCAGGATGGCAGGATAAATTCCTTCTTGCATAATTATATCTTGTGGCTAGTGTTTAGAAGTGTTCTCTAAAAATGCAGGGGTTGAAGAATGGGAGGTATAGGGCAGCAGCACATTCTTTTGTGCAGCAGCAGTATTCTGCTTAAGGTCTACACTGTATTCAGTGATTTATGTCTACTGTATTTCCTGTAGTGCCAAGTTATTGGTCACTCTGACAAAGGGGATTCTCTTCTGCAGATGGGTTGCTACATAGCCAGAAGTAAAATTTTCATGGGGCCGGGAAGAGTAGGAATCAGAGCCAGAGCCTGACTTGTAGTGGATTTTAGTATTTAACTGGGAATTGGGCAGCCTGCTCTCTTGAGTTTTGCTCTGATGGTTATTTCCTCCTCCTTTTTATTACTTAGTGGTTGTAGAATTAAACTGTAGCAATTGGTTTAATAAATATGTGATCAGAATGCAGACTGAAAAATGGAATTACATAAAGTTAAGCCATCTCCTGAACAAACCCTGCACAACGAGTCTTTTGTGGGTGAAGCTAGGATCCATTGGTTTTTATTACTGCATTTTCAAAATTAAACCAATTGTGGTTTCTTTGACGTATTTTCCACTTTCTTACATCTGGGTTTACAATTCCTCTTGGATTTAGCACCCCACATCTGGTAGATGTGGACATGTGAGTGATAGCATTGTCCAAGGAGGGAAAGGGACATATTTTTTAAGTTAAGCAGCAATTGAGTGGGTAACTTTTTGGATTGTCTTTTGGACTTTGGGTGTTCACCTCTGCACTTCGAACATGACTGAAGTCCTCTTTGGATCTGGCCCATCAATCTATAATTCTTTGAATGTTTTCAAGTTTCATGGCATTTTGAATGTACGTGTTACTTCCAGTAATTCATTTAGTGTTACTTTCCCAGACACAACATGTGCTGCTGATGAACACTAATAGCCTTGAAAATTTCACTATTTCACTTCAGATGAAATCAAAATGAGTTCTGTTACCCTGTTAGAAATTTCATCCCTTTAAGAATAAGACTTCTTGTTTATCAGTATGTAAGTCAGTCTCAAATTCTTCTAATTACATAAATTATTAGATGATGTTGCAGAGACTTCTCTTTATGAAATCCTTCACACATCCCTTCCTTATAACTAATTAAAATTAATTCTCATGAATCATTTGAGGGAATAATGATTAATTAGTTAATCAGATCTACTCAAGAATCTTTTGGATGATTTTCTCTTACGATGATAATGATGGATTAAATCTTGATAATTCAAAGATCAGTAGTTTTAGCAGAATGTTTTATTCATATGATCATTTCATTAGTGAAATTTACCTGAGAATGGCTCTGGCTTATTTCTTGTCAAATCACAGAGTATAAGGAAGGGGTATTTTTTCACTAGCAGAAATGTGTTTTGTTGATGGAAATCAGGCTATCCCTTTCAAAATTAAGTATTTTTAACTCAAGAAAACATGAAGATTGTATTCAAGTAGAAATACAAAGAGTATGTGTAAGTGAGAACTGAGCAGGAGGTTATTAGTGTTTGTCATGCCTCTTGTGGCACTCCTTTTCTCTCTCTAACCATATCCATGATACGTTAAATCGATTTTATCACTGGAAGGACGACTGGCAGCTGTAGGTGACACATTGCCCATATTAATCTGGTTTCTTGGATTCAAGGTAATTGAAAGATCTGGTTAAAAATGTCAGTCAAAAGTCAGATCCTTTCAGTTTTGGTTCCAGTATGGAAAATGAGGAATATGTTAGGACATATGGCATTTTGTCTTACTTCAGTCTATATACTTAAAGCTTGCTGGTAAAGTAGAAAAACACAACAGTATTACACGAGGTGAAACAGACACATCTATATAGTAAAATTATAGATATTTTCCTGGTGTGGTTCTGGAATATTTTTAGTCTCTAACAATTACATTCAATAGCAACAGTAACTCATTTCCCCTGGTAGTATTAAGTCTCTGGAAATCCTGTAGACTTGCCCCCAAATAATCATATGACTGTGGTCTTTTATCATGACAGTATGTTTAAATGTAGCTTTGGTAAATGTGATTTTAAAATTATAGTCTATTGTCATCAACAGAGTATTACAAATTCAGAAGTTTGGAATTAAAAATAGATTATGTAGGTTCACTCACCTAAATGTTGACTTAGCTTCAAAAAACCCCAAGAAAACCCTGAGCATATCTGTTTTCTGTGTTAAATAATTAACATAAAAATGTATGCTTGTTATAGATCAAATTTGGGCTTCAATAAATTTTCAGTCTGTTTTTCTTTTAATTATTGCTGATCAGTCTTATTTTTTAATATAGTTTTATTACATAGGCTTTATTTCCTTTATTTTCCCAAATGGGCTTGCACTTTTTTTTTATAACTGTGTTCTAGTAAGTAACTAGTCCATACACTATTGTTGCACAATTAGAACACAATCAATTCCCGCAGGACCATTCATGCACTCTTGCATGATTTTGTCTGTTAAAATTTGTGAACGTTTGATTTTTCAGTTCTGTTTGATATACTAACAATGAACATGCATGCAGTAATGCTATACCACTGTTATGTGTGTATGTTTCTGTAATTGTCGTGGTAAGACTCTTGAAATACCTATTTTCTTTTACAGACTCAGTTAAATTTGCTTCTTGAGAAGCTTCACAGTACTGTAAGTATATATACAGATGCAGGTTAATAATTTTATGAAATAAGTCTTAGTAGATGATCTCAACAACATGGCTTACAATAGATGTGATAGGTAATTGCTTAGAGTTTGAAGTTATATGGCACTTCTGAAACATCTTCCTGTGCTGGTGCTGTTTATTGAGTTACTTATCACGCAAACCACCACCCTCACCCCCCTTTTAAAAGCTGTAGAATGAAACTTACACAATTTGAGTAAACAATATGAAACGTGTGTGGGCTGCAATCTCCTTTTGTGTCACTTTTTCCTTCCTTCCATTCACTGCTTACCATTGATGACTAATTTGCAGAAGATTTAGAGATGTTTATATAGAAGGCAGATGATAATTTGTTATTAATTAACTGTTTTCAGATTCAGTAAAGCTGTTATAGTGTTTCATTTCACTTTTGTGATAGGTTGTAAATGCACATATGGTCAAAGAACCAGATTCCCATAATGAGTATTAATTTAGCAGATGTAATTTGATAGTTTGTGGAATCTAGTTCAACATACCAATTTTTTTAGAATTTGGAGTTGTAGGAACAAATTCTTCTTTCTCTTGACTGCGTGTTCTAATAAATTCTAGATGCAAGGTTATGCCCTGTCAAAAAAAAAAGGGGGTGGAGGGAAACATGGGGAAAAAATGGGACAAGGTGCTGGAGTGTAGTTGAAATTAAGGTTTTACTGTACTCACGAGGCTGATCTGAAAGAAAGATGATCTCTTTCACACAGAGCACTCTGTAACCAAGACCCAATCCAGGGAAAAAGTATGTGGCCAGGCTTGCTGTACTCTGAATTTAGCTAACCTGTGACTGAGGATGTATTGTTAATATAAGATCCCTTGGCAAGTGCTCTCTCAGCTGAGATGAAAAAAGAGAGAAGACACTGCAAACCAGGAATAATATGTTTTCTCAGTCCCAATTTTGTTTTAGTATATAAGGTAGGTTATCATTAGCAGCCACCTATTACAGGAAAATCTGAATAATTGGGTGGTGTTTTGCAAAAATGTCATCCTTAATGAATGTGAAATAATCAGACAAAGCAGTGGTCAGAATTGTAGAGATAGCAGACATGGTGCTAAAAGAGGAGCAGACTAGAACAACATTAAGGGAGAAAGAAGCCACGAGCCAAAAGAAATTGTGAAAAGTAAAAATTAGAAGAAAGAAGGTCAAGGTTCATCTGGCATGATTCCAGTGTCAGGAGGCTGGCAGGATGTTCGCTAATGTGAACTCGGGAGGACTGAAGCATTTAGGTTTTGTGACTGTAGAAGATAATGAGGATAGTAGAATCTAGACTGCTAAATTGTAATTAGATTGTACTAATGTTAAGAAGAACAGTTGAGTGAAAACTCTAAAGTTGAGGGTCCAATTAATAGCTTGAGCATTGAGATCAGTTACATCAAGACCAATGCAAGAGTGCAAAACTGATATATGAGAGAAAAAGAATGTCAGCAATTCTCTATTAAAATACTATTATTTTGTATCTCTTTTTCCCATCACCACCAATAATTCTTAAATGATGAACTGTTATTTCAAAAGGTTTAAAATGTGTAGATTCTGCTAAATTCTTGTTTTGGTAATAGGGGTCTAGCTTTATTCGCTGTATCAAACCTAATTTAAAGATGACAAATCACCATTTTGAAGGAGGACAGATTCTTTCTCAGCTTCAGTGTTCAGGTAATGTTTCTTCTCTGTTTATTACTTTGGGTAGTATAGATTGACCTAAGTTTGAAATATGTGAGATGGAAGCAATATTTCCCAGCTTGAACAGTTGCTTTCTTGAAGGTAGCTTATTTATGTCTTACGAACAGTTATTTAGATTCTTGGTAACTTTAGTTCTTAGTAAGTTAGCTCTTGGTCAATAGAACCCTAGAAATAATTCATCTGAACAGCCATAAGGTCTCTTTTTCACAGGAAGAGTTGATGTAATTTCCATTGATTGCTTTTCTATTGATTATAATGAGAGTTTGTGCCTGTGTAAGAAGCCATGTAGCCATATATTGGTACATAAATTTAGATTTCCCAAGCAGGAGCTGAATCCCTTCTCTCTGTATTGCCCACAAAGTTAATAGGGCAGCAGTTCAGTCCAGAACAATAGAATTCCTTTAAATTACTGTGGCAGATGAAGTGTTAGAAACGTGTGCTTTTAGGGGCAGTCATTATTAGCTGAGATACCTAATAATTGAAACATACTTGTTTTCTTTGATCTATTAAATATTATGATAGAGTTCACTAGTACTATTTTTTCTGCTTTTCTGTATTTTTGTACTCAATTTTTGTGCTCAATGTTTCTTTCTTTTTGAAGTCAAGATACTTCCAGTTTCTGCAGCTGATGGCTTGGCCAGCCCATGTTTAACATATCATGTTATCATCGCAAAAGCTTAACAATTTTTCAGCAATCAGAATTAATACATTAACATCCCTAGTAGTAGGTTTCTGCAGGTTAACAAACAATGTCTTTGAAGCTTCCTTCATAAACTATTCGTTATCATAAAAATCACTGATTCTTTTGCATTTTACTGATAACGAGCTTTTTGCACATATGTTTCTATGAATTCAGGAATGGTGTCAGTTCTGGATTTGATGCAAGGTGGTTTCCCTTCACGAGCTTCATTTCATGAACTATATAATATGTACAAGAAATACTTGCCTGAAAAATTGGCTCGACTGGATCCTAGGCTGTTTTGCAAGGTAAGAAACAAATTCTTCACCTGTAATATTCAGGACAGAAAATGTACTGGGGGTGTGAGGAGTGGTGGTTTTGAAGGAGGCAGAATACAATCCTGACTGTTTTCTGTGTTTCAGGCACTATTTAAAGCCTTGGGACTGAATGAAAATGATTACAAATTTGGGCTAACCAAGGTGTTTTTTAGACCAGGCAAGGTAATGTTTCTTTTGGACTTCACAAATATAAATCTTAGAATAAATTCGGTTGGAAGGGACCTCTGAAGGTGACATTGCTCAGGGCATTGTTAAAAGTGTGGCCAACTTAAATAAGGTTGTCCATGTTTTTTTGTGTATAGGGTTCATTCTCAATGAAAAAAGTCAATATTAATACTGATACATGTTGTTTCATAGTCTTGTTGCTAATGCTGCTTCATTTGTAATGCAGTGTTCGTATTCCCAGACGTTCTACCAGTTACTTAAGAATTATGTTGACTATTAAAAAGAGCTAGTCAGAGCAAAGAAAAAGTATTTTCCAGTAAAATCTATTCATAGCTGAAAACTCTTGCTGTGATTCTGAGCATTGCTGTTGCTATGCAGAGAAAGATGAAGTAGGGAGCTGTTGTGACTAGAAAGGAAAATTATTGCAGTCCCAGAAGAATGTTCTTCCTGCCATAATTACAGAACAGTAGTGCAAGTTTTTGAGAAAAGGTTGCCTTTAGCTGGATTCTTATACAAAGGTTTAAAATTGAGAAGTGCTTTCAGGGCTTTGTTTTTATCCTGTTACAGAATTAGACATGTCTCAAAGTTGTGGAAGGCCAGAGTAAGTGTTCAGGATATAGAGAAAGAATTGTGGCAAAAATATTTTTAGTGATTAATAAATGGTTGGATTATTCAAAATGCAAAGTGTTGCGCATCAATTAAGCAGAAAAACCCTGTAGTAGTTTCTGTTATCATTAAAGAATCAACTGATGCCAGACATACCTGCTTACTTGAATTAATTGAAAACTGATACAATTGTTGCATACAGTTTCTATTAAAAATATTTTACCTTTTTAAGTCAACATGCTCTTAAATAATAGTGTCTAACTCTCTCTGTTCTCCTGATCTGTAAAACTCCATTTTTGTATTATTTAGTTTGCAGAATTTGATCAGATAATGAAGTCTGATCCGGATCACTTAGCAGAGCTTGTGAAACGAGTGAATCGCTGGCTCATCTGCAGTCGTTGGAAAAAAGTTCAATGGTGTTCTCTCTCAGTGATAAAATGTACGTATTTCATGTTTTATTAAATCAATATGTTAAAAATATAGCTAAGCAATTGGTATCACTTTGAAATGTGGCCAAGGACATGTAAGCAGATGGTTACATACTAAAGTCTGAGTAATTGATTTCAAGGTTGGTGAAATTTTTTTATTGTTATTTTTTAAATGCTTTATGTTAGGTACATACAGTAGAGCATAGAGCAGGGGTTTTTCAAAGTGGGACATCCAGCTCACCAGCAATCTCCCACGTCCAGTTTGTTTCAGTGCTTGCTGAAGCCTGCGCAAACACTTGCACAGAAATAACTATCTATCACAGGTTTTGTAGGGGAGAGACATCTGCATCAGCAGGAAAGAACAATAGTTCAACTCTAAGCTGACATGGAGTGACATAGTTCTGGGAAGTGCTTGCATAGAAGTTGTCATCTCCAGACAGAAACTGCATGTTTGAAAGCACTGACCTGAATTATGGGGCAGACATTCTCCCCTCCAGCAATTGCTGCTGATCAGCAAATAAATGTTTCTCACTATTGATACACAGTTCCTAAGTGATTGGCCTGCCCAGTTTACTGTGCAGACTAGGGATGAGGTCGTGTGGAATAGAGATTGGTGCTTGTGGGATGCTTCAATAAAGCTGTCTGGGAGATGGCGTGGGGTCTGGTGCAGGTTGTCAGGGATCTATATAATAACATGGAGGGTGGAAAGCATACATTAAGGTAGGGAAGAAGGACGTAAAGGCCTCGTGCGTTATGGCTGTGTTTGGACTAGCACAGTTGTGACATCTGCATCCATAACTGATTGGATAAGGTTTGTTGCTGTTATACCAGGGCAAATAGAATTTATAAGTTCTTTTCATACAGGTTTCAGACATCAGAAATTGTAACACTAAAATAACTTTTGACCTAGAAATTTATGCCATTTAGTCAGAAAGATAGGATAGAAAATCTGTCACCGTGTATAAAAAGTAGAAACCCAGGAAAATAATATACTGTTACGATGTACCTTACTTTTTTTCTAATGTTTTATGAGAAATTAGAAGCTGAAATAGATACACAAAAACTAGAGTGCATCTTTGTGATCACCTAAGTCCAGGAGTTAAAAACCACTGTGTTCACAAAACGTGCTCAGCTGATATCAAAAGACAGCATTGATCTTTAGACATCTATGCTTCATCTAATAGACGTGTAAAAATTTCATTTATTGTTGCACTTCTGAGCTGCTTGGCACGCGTGCTAGTGCCTGTACCTTGACATTATTCTGTTTAACCTCTCTCCTGATCCCAGCCATTTGCGTTTTTAGATGAAGACGATACTGGAAGAACAGCTGGAGGTTTTGTTTTGTGTCGTTTAATTTCAGTATTGCAGAGAAATGCTCAGAAAAGTTGCAGCTACTTTATTATCTCTAGCAGATACTGGCTACTTGATTACCCTTCAACACAGTACTTAGACCTTATGCTGAACACTTTCTGCTTGCTAGGTCCAGTGACTTTTCACTGAGGTTACTGATGTCTGTGAATCTGGAAGGGGGTGTGTGTGTGCATGCATGCGTGCGGGTGTGCATGTGCTTAATTATTCCTGTTTGGTTTGGGTGGGAGCCCCCATGCCTGGCTAAGGATTGTGAATTCTCTTATCTGCTGTGTCTTAAGTATTGTAGTATAGACCTAGCTCTCGAGCACATGTTGTCTGCGTAGTTTTGAGCCATTGAGTGTGTAATATGAGTTGTGTTAAACTATATAAGCCATCAAGCCTCAGTATGTTTTGTCTGTTTACAGTAAAAAATAAGATAAAATATCGAGCCAGTGCCTGCATTAAGATACAAAAGACTATTCGTATGTGGCTCTGCAAGAGAAAGCACAAACCACGGTAAGAGGATATTCCTTGGTTGAAGAAAATGGATTTTTAATAGTATTTTCTTGTGAGTGTAAAGAGGAGATTTACTATGCTTACCTAAATATATCTGAATACATAGAATGATGCTAAGTATGACTGAGAGACTTTAGGAGGTGCTGTGTTCCTCTTCTCTTTCAAAGAGTGAATAGACTAAATCCGAACCTCCTAAGAGATATTTGTTTAGCTCTTTGTTCACAAAATCCTTCAGTGATAACCTAGTTATTAGAAATCCTTAGTTAGGCCTCTCTAAATCAAAGTTAAGCTCATTATTTTTTGTCCTTTTCCCCATTCACACCTTCCTTTATAGGCCCCCTTTCTTTTTTTATCTTAAAAATAATTGCGTGCTCTGTCTTCTCTTGAAATTAAGTAGTTCCATTAGCTTAAATGTGACTGCATAGAATACTGGTGGAAAAAACACTTCAGTCATTATATTCTGCTGACATCTTTTTGTTCTTTGATAGAGATCCAACTCTCTATTCTTATAAAATGTTTTATTTTACAAACTTGATAAGTATGTTTCATTTTGTACCTTGGCGTTTCTCACTGTGGCCCTGTATTTCTGAGCTGTTCTGTACTCATCTTTAATGATTTGATTTAGTTTCTACTTTTTGTGTCTTGTTTTCCTGAATCCCAGTTCAGTGATTTCTTTCTAGGAAGACTGTCTCTGCAGTGTTGTAACTTGTATGTGTGGCCTTCAGTATTGGTTCTTAAAAAAGCTCCAAGTTTTCTTGGACTCTTCCCTAGACTTCTTCACTTAGTCCCTGTGCCCATGGGGTCTAATGACTTGGTTTGTGTAGTTAAGTTTTATCTGGTGCAATCCCATTATTTGAGTAAGTGGCACAACTCAACCTTTATCCACTCCAGTCAAAATCCTCTAGTGGATCCTAGTGATTTGTTATTGAAAAAACATTCCAAAACAACAACCAAAAACCTCAACCCTTCATTAAGTCTCACAAAAAAATGCCTTTTTCCATTTTGAGTTGCTGTCTGCTAATCAGTTTTAAGTAATATTTGCAAAAGTCTCTGTTGCTTAGTTACTGCACATGATAACTTTTGAATTTCAAAAAAAGAGGGTTTTATCAGAAGGCATAACTTTTATCCCCTGTCTAGCTGTTTAATGTGAGTGATTAGTGGTAGCTTTAAAATATCACTTTGTAAAAACGTCTTAAGATACAGATGAACTATCTTACCTTCACAGCATTGATGGCCTGATAAAAGTGCGTACACTGAAGAAGAGACTTGATAAATTTAATGAAGTAGTAAGTGCTCTGAAGGAGGGGAAGGCAGAGACAAGCAAGCAGGTCAAGGAGCTGGAGTATTCTATTGATGCATCAATGACCAAAATTAAGGTATGATAGTAAACAGAAAAATAATTTCTTATTACTGGAATCATTTAAAAACTTTAGATTAAGTAGAAGATTAATGTATTTTACTTAATAGAAAAGACATTTTAATACAGAGGTCTTAATTTTTAGAGGCACTTGCTAAATCCTCTTGAAAATTACTTCTGAATGTAACTGAAGTGATTCCTGGCTGGGTGCATGCATTTAGACTTTGATAATATTATCTGTGTTTCAAAACTGGCGCTAGGGAATATAAAGCAAAAATGCATGTTGATATTGTGAGAAAAGTGTTGTTAATAATTTGCTTGTTGCTTTTATTATTGGAATATGCATATTAGCAGTGTTTTAAATTAACTGGGGCTGAAACGTATAAGCATTTATCAGAGAGTGAAGAGATTTAATTCTGCTTACGGGTTTTCTTCAGACTTGGTAGTAAAGAAAATTCAGCTTGCTGATTATGCTTCAGGATCTATAGTTCTCAGTTTCTTTCACAAAAGCACACAGACAAAATTAAAGCATGCTGGGATTTATAAATGTTAGAAAAAGAATCGATGTGTTGAATTTCCGTTTCATGCAATATTATAGCTTTCCTAGTTTACCATATTAAAATTTTTCTATTTAAAATCACAGTTGAAAAGATGATAGAGTTAACTTGTCAACTTAGAGCTCTCTTTTCTAATAAAAATAAGATAATTTGATCATCATCATGAGGTACCCTCAGGAAGGGTCAGCAAACATCCCAAACTGCAGTTTTATTAGTATACCTCAGTGTGAATTGTAAAATGAAATTAAATTGTAGCTATTAATGAGGTTTGAAAACATATGTAGCAAAGGTTATTGTTGTATTTTCAACCTGTTATTTGCTACTAATATCTTTTTAAAAAAAGTTAGTCACAGCACAGTCCAGTACTTTTTTGGATTGCTAGCACACATAGTAAGAAAAACTATTCTGTGCTACAACATAAAAGGCAGAGCTGTAAATAACCACTCTAGCAGCTAAGAACATGAAACACAATGCACGTAGGAGGCCCTTAGTTTTCATTTTAGCATGGCAGGAATTAATTTTTGTTGCTTAAAACTGCATGGTTTAAAAAGCAAAGGCATGTTTTAAAGGGAAGTCATGCTTAATTTCAGTGATAAAATGGAGATTAATTTGTATGGTTTTATACGAGAGAGGAGAGTAATGGATCTCCAGGATTTTAGGAACAAAGAGAAAGCTAGTGTTCAAGCTCCCCCAGCCTAAAGTGCATATATAATTTAATTGTGCTACTCAATACTCTCATTTCACTTAATATTTTTTCAATATGCATGACTTAAAAGTGAAGTACAAGTGTAAAAGAATATAATCCCCTCATTATTTAATTTTGCAGACCACTATAATGACTAGGGAACAGATACAGAAAGAATATGATGCTCTAGTCAGAAGCTCAGAGCAGCTTCTGAGTGCACTGCAGAAGAAGAAGCAGCAAGAGGAGGAAGCAGAGAGGCTACGACGCATCCAGGAGGAAATGGAAAAAGAAAGAAAGAGACGTGAAGAGGAAGATAAACAACGAAGGAAGGAGGAAGAAGAAAGACGTCTGTGAGTCTTGAATAAGTTGCAGGTTACAGAATAAGAAGGAAATAGGAAAGGCACTTTAATGAGATCATTTTTCATACTCCTGTGCTTAAAGTCACTGGGATTGTACACCTGGTGCGCTATGCAGTGTCAAAACATTTCCTTTCCCAGTGATTTATAAGTGTAGTCATAATAAAGCATGGAAGAAATGATATGATGCAGCTGGAAATACAGATAACCTTGGAAAGTTTCTTGATCTTAAATACAGTGTCCTGTCATGAGGACTGTACTGACTTCTGGATTACCATTCAGTTTTCTGGGGATGCTTTCCTGTCTCTTGTTCACTTGCATCATAATAACATACTTTCATTTCCTCATTCTTTTTTGTAATAGGAAATCTGAGATTGAGGCAAAGAGGAAACAGGAAGAGGAAGAGAGGAAAAAGAGGGAAGAGGAAGAAAAACGTATTCAGGTTAATATTTTAGCTGTGTGGTGGTTTGATTTTGGTTGTGTTGTTTTTGTGTTTGGTTTTTTTTTTTGTGTGTTTGGTTGTTTTGTTTTCTATTTAAAAAAAAAATAATCTTTTTCACAGCTTAGGACCTCCACTAACAGCTTCATTTTCTAAATATGTGCCTGAGAATCATATAGCAGCATTGCTTTAGTAGTAAATGTAAAGCACAAATCATAATTAGGGCATCCCAGATCATCTATTTCTAATTTGTGTGCAAGTTTAGGTCTTCTGAGCAGAGGTGCATTTGCTTTTAAAGGGTTTTTAAAGTTATTTTAAAGTTAAAAATACACAACAATGGAGAACCCTAGTTTAGCCTCTGAAATTTTTGCCAATGTTCCATGACAGGCAAGTTTGGCACTCCCTTAGTTGAAATCATGCTTGGACCTTGGGCTGTGTCATGTACCAGCTTAACTCTAAACACTTTCAGAATATTAGTAATAATGAGAGGATACAAGACTGTCTCCAGTAGCCCCTTTGGCTACATTCACGTAGAATAAATACGTGCAGTTCAAACCCTGCTCCTCCACAACCTACCCCTTGATTCCTGACTCTTCTTGCTGAGCCCATCATGAATTCTCACTCTGAGGTGTGTTTGGTCCCTTTACCCTCGTGTTGCTGTTGTGTTTGAGATTGCCTGGGTCAACTAGGAGAGCAGTTGTAGAGAGAAAAAAAATCTTTTCTGTAAGGGCAGTTGTAGCAAACACAGAGCTGTGGTCACTGATACTTAGACTCTTTTAAGCCTTGGCCATGATTAATCAGAAGCAGAATTTTTCTCCTATATCTTGTTAACCCTGGAGTTAGCCTAGCATTGCTTATCCTCCTTTCGTCTGCATACTCTTTTCTATCCACTCATCCTTATTCTGGATAAGCAATTCACTGGAACTAACAGAGAAATTATATTCTAACTTTGTTGAAAAATGAGTCTTTCCTGTTACTGGCTCTGAACTTTAACAGCGCTACCAGCTTGCAGAAGTTAAACATAAAAAAGAGTAAGCTTCTGTTTGGTTAGTCTCTAAATCATTGCTTAGAGACCACTGCAGATGTGCCTACTGTCTTCTGAGAAATTCATAGAATACGTTTGCATTCAGAGGCAGTTTAAATGGATTAAACTTTGTCCACTGAGGAAGTAAAATCGCCTGTTGCCAGAAGGTTTAAAAACTTGGTCTGCTGGCACTATAGGGACCATCTTTATTTATGTTTCTTTGTTTCTGAGATGTGAATATCTGCAATGCAGAATGTAATTTACACTTTTACTTAGAAATGCTGCTTGAATACAAAGCAGATAGGTAATCTAGTAGGATATTTCTTTCTTTTACATACAGTTATTTACTCGTTATCTGTCATTCTGGTGGTTGTTCCTATCAGCTAATCTAAAACGAGATTCATGGGGTAAAGTCACTGGTGTTGCTGCATTGTGTTAGTGGTGCAAATTCTCAATGATGAGTGGGAAGTGACTTTGTCTTCTTTGTTGGCTTTTGGGCACCAGGAAAGGTACTGCTAAGACTTGAGGTGTGTGACTTTCAGAAGTATGAATTGGATGGTTGCATTTCACTTACTATGTGTGCAGGACCCTCTGTTAAATAATGGTGATAAACTGTAATTACAGTTTTACGCTGCAGAGGCAGTATATCTGGGTTGATTCTGCGTTGCAGTAGGGTGGACTTTGACCATTTGCTTAAATTCAAAGCCAGATCAGGTCCACAGAGGTTTCCAGTGTTTGACTTGATCCCTTTTCAAAAGGAACCACAGACCAATATGCAAAGCAATGCCTATTGCAAAGTCCTGTAATGCGAAGTGCAGAGTATCAAGGGAGTATTGTGTTAGTGCTATGGAGGAGTAACCATATTGCTCTGTATCATGAGTTTTAATGAACCTAAAAACTTTTTAAGTCTGATATTCATAATAGCCAACAAAAAGCTTGGTGTGTTTTTTAAGTAAGGAATAATTGATTGGCACTTTAATTTAAAGACATAATACAAGTGGTGGACAATAATTATTTGATAAACTATACAAAAACTAAGATGCAGTCTGTAGCTGTTTTGTTTTTCTTGGGAATGCTGCTACTTGGCAATGCTGCTACTTTTTCAGTTCTGTAAATTTGTGTGTTTTGAAAGCTGTAAATACAACACTTGGCATATTTTATTAATCATTTGCTTACAGAGCATTTTCATAGAATGGTTTGGTTTGGGAGCAACCTTACAATGATCTAATTATTTTGGTTTTGATTGCATAAGATTAAAGATGTGTTTTTATGAAACAGGCTGAAATTGAGGCTCAGCTAGCTAGAGAACGAGAAGAGGAAACCCAGCACCAGGCAGTGCTTGAACAGGAACGTCGTGATCATGAACTTGCAATGAGAATTGCCCAGAGTGAGGCAGAACTCATTAATGATGAGGCTCAGCTTGATTTAGGATTGCGCAGGTATGGGATTATTTCTGTCTCTTGTAAAATTTGTTTTTGCTTAGAAACTTTCTCCATTTTTCATCTTGCTACATCAATGGTTTAGTAGGTGCTTGTGAATATGACTGCAGTTCTCTTTTTGAATTCTGGCAAGGATAGTAACCAATTTAAATTATGATTTCTATTACTCATTGAAAGTAGTGAATGGAATTTCTTCAGTGGTAAGTATCAAATATGCCTTTTCTGGTATAGTAGTAGTAGTTATATCGGTGTCATGATTGGTAAGTTTTTTAAGGTGTAATTAATATATTTAACATAGATGGGTTTGAAAATTAAATGTTGTCTTACACATTTTTTTGTTTTATTTTGTGTGAATTCTGTCTCAAGAAGTGCTTGGCTTTTGGTATACAGATGCATGTTGCCTGCAAAGCAAGAGCTCTAAAGGATGATGCTTTAGAAGTAAAAATGGTACTTATTGGTCAAATTGTATAAGGATGCCTATAAACATGATCACATCATTGGTGACTTCATTAGTGCTAGTCTACCCAGTTTGTTCTTGTTGAAGGAAGGGGTGTAAGAAAATCCCAAGTGATTCCATGAAATTCAAGCTTCCAGATTTCTTCTCTTTGTTACTCAAATTTTGTCTAGGTATTTACTTTCTTTAATAACTGTATGCCTACATGGGATAGCTGGGTAATTCTTCCCCCCCCCCAATCTGGTTTTTAGATACTTCCACTGTCGTTTTGCCCTCAGTTATGAAATAGCTGTCACACTGCCTCAGATAAGACTTCGACATACTCAGTTAGATGTCCAAGTGCTTCACAGACAGCATTCTGGAGATTTTCATACTTTACCTGTTTGGATTGTGGTACAATATTCTGAAAGTAAACTCAAAGTCATGCTAGTGCAGCAACCTAGGCAGAGTTTTCTTAAATGTGAAAGAAGGGAGGCAAAAGGAAGGAAGGACTCGGACAATTCAGTAACTTTTCTGTCATCTCTAATCTCCACAGTGTTTCCTACTGCTCATTGATGATTCTGGTATTTGTCTTTCTTGTATAGTCCCAGGATGGTCATGAACTAGCCATCCTGATAGTTACAACTGCCAGTTTCTCTCTACCGTGTAGGTAGCAGTAGGAGCATGGAGATGGTTTCCTGAATGATTGGAGAGTGCAGAATGGTTTGAGTAAGTTAACATGGTGATGTAAATACTTTCTTGAACAAGATAATACATAAATCTAGAAAAAAGTAATAGAGAGATTTTTCTGCTTATTATGAGAGGTTTTTAGCCATTAGCAAACTTTTTCGCTTCTGTTTCTGCAGTCTACTTCAAAGAGTTTTAAGCATGTTCAAAAATTGAAGAAAGTGCTTTTAATTTCCCCTTTGATTTGATTTTGTTTTGGTTTGTTTAAAAACAAATGAAAACATTCCCCAGATGCCAATGCCTTCTATTCTACTGCAGGAATTTGCTAAAAGAAACTGTGGGAATTCTTCTCTGAAATTAAAACTATTTGTTGGTTTGAACAAAACACATAATTTAATAATTGAAATATAAATTTCAGGACTTACTTTAGCTGATGGCAGTTAAAATTTTACTAGAGTCTAAAGATGTTATATTCTGCCATCTTCTGTATTCGAGACTTGCACGTTACCATATGATACGCTGTAATCACTGTGGCTTTTATGTATGTGTATTTCCCTTTTCTGTTAAATTTTGCTTTTGTTAGATAAAGCAGGTATCACTCCGTACCAAATTAATGCAGTGTAACTGGTTCTACAGTGTTTTCACACAATTTTGTAAAATATAATTTCCTGCTTATACGTTGGCATGAATAAAAGGGTGTTTTCCATTGTGCTGAACTATCTGTGGAGTGGAAATAGCAAGAACAAGGTGAATTTGATGTGCCACTTTGAAGGAACTCGTTTGCTAATTTTTAGGGCACACGTGATACTTGTGCATGGTGACATGTTTGAAAATGGGTAACCTCTACTTCATTTCTTTTTTCCTTAATACCTTGCTCCGTTCATAGCTGTTTAAGGCTTCGTAAGTATTAGTAGTTTCTCTGAAAAATATGCTCATTGGCTGTCAAAGAAGAGTTGTTTGTTGTGGCAGTAGATCCAGCATTTTTTATTTGTGCTTGTTCTGTTCTAGATACGCTGACCTCTCCTAACTCCTTCCAATTGTATTACATATCCACAGTATGAAAGCATGTCATGGGGATTTACTTCACCTAGGGGTGAATTAACAGAAGTGCTTATCACTTAAATAAAATATTAGTTAAATAGTTAATAGTTAAATAGTTAAGTAATAGCCATGGGGTTTTTTTGGTTTGGGGTTTTTTTTTTTGTCCTGTTACCAGAGTACGTACATGAGGATTGCTGTTATTTCTTATGGTGTGCTTATCCAGGCATAAAATACAACAGTAACATGTCTCAAAATCTTTGGTTTTGAAAGATGGGGGGCAGGAAAAAAGGGTGGCGAAAGTTTTCACTTGTATGGTTTTTTCAGATTATATTAACTTTTAAAAAATAACACTTGTGATTGAATGAAGAAGGTGAAGAAAAAAGGTTTACATAATCCTGTTCCTTGGTAAAATAAATAAAAAAATCCTAAAATAGTAAATAAGATCTGAGAGAGCAGGAAATACTATGACCCACCTTTTACTTCTTCACATTATTAGCAAGGTAACTAGGAAGTAGTCTATCTAACATAAATATCTTCTATTTGCAGAGCCGATGGAGCAAAGCTGCAAATGACTGCGTATGGCATTTTTTTCTATTTGAATTCTCTAATAGAAAAAAAAGCAATACTAATTAATTCAAATAAAATTGATATTGTCCTCTTATTTACTAATACCCCATAATAATCTTCAAATCGATTTGTAACACCTTACATCCACTACTTTGCTGGTGTATAATAAACAAGTTAATAATCTAATATACCTAATAATATCTATTTAAAGATTATTATATAATTAGTGTAAACATTTTCACATTCCATCCATTTTTCTCTGCCCTGTGTGATTTATTTCTCTTTGGGAAATCAGGACTGTATGTATACATATTACAATGGAAAGGGATTTAAAGTAAGTAGCCTTTTGTTTTATGCCCTTGAATTAGCTTCAGTTTGGGTGGCAAGAGACTTTCACAGTTAAAAAGGCTGGTTTTATATTAATATGTCTGGTTTATGCTTATTTATCAATTTTCTTATAGGGAACAAATGGCAACAGAAATGTCAGAAATATTGTCTAGGTAGGTGAGAAGACAACACCGAATGAATCAATCATTTTATAAAAAGAAATCACACATGAAATGGGTTGAATTATTTATGGAATGAAAAATACCGGAATCTGGGCGGGTTTAAGTGCTAAGCAGAAAACAAAATTATTTCTTTCAGATAAATTTCCTTTATCAACACCTTTTTTTCAGCAATTATTTTTCTGCTATTTTAACTGATTATATATAGAAAAAAAGAATAAGAATAGTTCACGTACCCTGGTATTTTGTGTTCTGTTCTCTTTTCACCTTTCTTATAATGATAGTAGCAAACTAGGCTCCACATCTTTCGAAGGAGTGTTTCTACAGATTCACCACTGAGTTAATGAGGTTATTTAATGATAATGTAACTGTTAGTGCTGTTAATAAGAAGATCTTCAAGTTATAATTCCCTTCAAATAAAAGCAGTTTTGAAAATTAGCATGTTAAAAGCATATTAAAACCTCTCTTAAGACATCTAAACAAAATCCCCTTCCGAGATTTCTTGAATGCTAATGCAACATTTTACACACAATACAGGAGGGAAGGAGAATGGAGGTTTTGATCTGAATACAATTCTACTGGAACAGTCTCACACTAGTTTCTGTTAGAATACTAATTCTCTGTTGAAAGAAATTGTTATAATGTCTTCCATATCAGTGAGTAATTAGAAAGTATTTTGTGCAGCTTGAGGACAGAAATAACCTTTTGACATTCATTTTCTGAAGCTTACATAAGAAGTGAAATTGTTTAGAGTTTTAAAAAATGTATCTCTTGTTAAGCAAGGTACCATGCTGTGTAATGTAGTCTGCAGGTGATCGGTCTCGCATGATTGATGGATTTTCTAGTTGTAGCGTTGAAAATTGAGAATGCAGCTGTTAATTAATTTATTTCTTGCAGTGGTATTTTAAGAATAGGAATGAACAATGTTGTGTGTAATTAAGTTTGCATGTGAATTTAGCTGGCTGCTTTATATTGCATATATTGACATAGTTCCAATAACAATGACCAATTCTTAGTGTGCAAAAGATCACAGAATTTTGGGGCAAAATCAGAGGCTCTGTGTTTTGATTGAATTCAAGATACAATACTTCTTACTGCATGCTTGTTTAGCTTTATTTTTTTTGCTTTTCATATACTTGGAATTTTTGACTTGAGACTGACAATTCATTTTAAGTCTGAAAATACTGTTCATGATACTTTGTCAGATTGAGTGGTGAAAGATTGAACAGTGAAGACTGATTATCAAGTATGATCTGCTCTTACTGCCAGACTGTTTGCTTAAAGTCATGTAGAAAACAAAAGAGTGATCTGCAGAGTGCAGAGTAGCACTGGAATGGAAAGACTAAGCCGTTCAATTGGATTAGCATTCTTAAAGATTACAAGTTTAACCAGAGCTCTTACAGCCTAGTTCTGCTGCTCTAAATTATGTAGCAAACTCTTAGAGTGGAGTGTGGTGTTGCTAAATAAGGAAAATCCTTAGGATTTGTCAAATTAGGTTCAAGAAGGTTAGAGACCAGGCAATGGAAATTACCTTTAGCAGCAATCCTTTTATGTTGTACAGGTATGCCAGTAATAACAAAATATTAAAATATGTGTTTTAAAGGAGACTGTGTAGTGATTTGTTTAACACTTATGTGCAGTGATTAGGGTGTTCCCCTAAATTAGGAAGAGTTCCTGTCCCTCAACTATGTACTGATTAGAAGTCAAAGAGGTAATTTTTCATGTCAGACCTCTCAGACACCATAACTTGAAGCTGTGTGTTGAGTCAGATTAGTGGTATGAGTAGGCATAATTAAGCTGAAGCTGCAATAAACAGTAAGATTGTGTATTTTTAATTACATTTGGAGAGATGGTTCAGTTACTATTAAGAAGAACATTTGGTTAAACAGATTGTTTTATTCTGTGAAACTTAAATTGCCTTTGTTAACGGCTTTCAAAACTGCTACCTCTATATGAACTAGTAACTAAAAAGGGAAAATAACATCAAACTTCATAAGACCTTTATGGAAAAATAAGATTTAAAATTATATTTATTGGATTATAAATGCTGCAATAATATAACAGTCCCACAAAAATACTGTGGCACACACAGACTTTAAATAAAGAGGCCCAGTTTCTTCTGGTTTTCTCTCTTGTGAATTTTTAGTGTGATATTGCATCAAGTATCTTGCTACCCTGTTAAATACCTAGTTCATTCTGAATAAATCCTCTCAGATCCTGAAAGGTAATTCAGTTAGCCTCATGTTCTTAGTCAGGGGCATTAGCAGAGTTTGGTAAAATCATGTGGCTGTTCTTGAATTCCTTAGTGTTTAAAAAGTATTCTGACCATCACTGAACGTTGGAGTGTTTTGAACTTCATTTATACCCAAATAATCATGGGAGAGTTCTTTCACTTCTCATCCATATAATTTTTAACGAAAAAAAATAATAAAAATAAAAAATAAAATTCAGGTTTATCCTTTATATGGGTAACCTTACACATATTGTTAAAGATGATGGAGATTTTTGTAGTAATTTCTCATTTCCTTTTGGTGTTGACTTTGCATACTACCTACAAAATGAATACCTTTTGTCTTTGAAAAACGCTGTTTCCGGATGAATCTTTTTATACTACTCAGCCTTTGTTCTGAGAGTGGTCTTTTTTTATCTTGATACCTCTTGATTATTTCTTCTTTCCTCCCCCTCCCTGCCCTCCCCGCTGAATAAATATTGCTGTTATCAGGCAGCTAATTTATAATTAATACAGAATTAATTTGATTTCTTCTCTCAACTTAGACTTCTGTCAAAGGATGGATTATTTTTTCTAGACTTAGAACAAGGATTTTGTCCTAATCCAGTTTTAAACAGCAGAAGAAATGCCTTTTCTTACTTGTTGTCTACTCCAGAAATAGTTTTCCTCATCTGTTTTTTGAATGAACTAAAAATGTATATATGGCTACTCTTTGTTGCCTGTATTCTGCATTTTGACTAGTACTAAGAAAAATGTACATCAGCATGGGGTGATGTACACATAAATAGAATATGTATCTTTTCACACATAAGTGCTAACTATTAATGAGAACTCCTTTTAATGTCTAGGCATCAGATCAGGTTATTATATGATTTTGGATGTAAAAGGTGCTTTCACTTTCTGTTAATCATTTGAACATCTTGAAAAGAATATGATACATTGCCTTTGAATTCAATCCCTCTCCTGCTGATTTTCATTGTAATGAGCATGTTGCAGTGTTGATCATGGGATCTGTTCATCCTGTTGTAAAAAATTCCTGTTTCATACTTGAAAAAATGCATTTATATTTTTTAAATAATTGCAGGGGTCCTTCAGTTCAAGCTACAAAAGCTGCTGCTGGTACTAAGAAGCATGATCTGAGTAAATGGAAGTATGCAGAGCTTCGTGATACAATCAATACGTCCTGTGGTAAGTTTGGTTTGGTTTGGGTTTTTTTTCTGATTTGAGAAGTCAAGTTGTAATTATATGAAAGTTGTTACTTTTTTCCTATGACAAAAATGAAATCTTGCTTGTGAATTTTTTCAGGTTTGAATGAATGTCAAATTAATTTTAAAAAATTCTATTACCCTAAAGGAAACAGCAAACTTAACCTATTTCCATATTGATGAAACTGAATTTCCTTTGTTACCTCCCTTACTGATTGCGTATGTGTGATGTTAAACTGCTTGCGCCATGAAATACGCATTGTAATTTTTTAATTAAATTGTCTCAGTTTTCTGTATTTCCACAAAGTGAATAATGGTTGTTGTGCTTTACCTAGAATTTGTGTGTTGTAGGAAATGTTTTGCTATCACTTCTTGGTGTCACCAAATCTCAAAGAAGCAAATAGGTCATGTAAAGCACAGGATAAAATATTATCTGCCTTAGATGTTCAGATTATTATTTAATTTTCAAAATGTGTAACTTAATTTGTGAAGTTCATAGTTGGGACATTAATGACTTTCCTCCCAATGTTATGAAGATTGAAACACACTAATTATTACTTTATTAAATATTACTGTTTTTTCGTGCTTCTGACAGAAAGCAGTTGGTTAATTTCTGTTTTAATGTAATTGAGAATTTCTCCATGAATGTAGAAAATAGAAACAAACCCATTCTCTTCATTAGTATTTAAAATCTGAAGTTAGCTCCAAATTCTAACTGTGTGTCTATTGTTTTTACATCTGAAAGACTGGAGCGGTGTTTTTAGTGGTACAGTAATACTTGGTGCTAATGTGTGTTCATCCCTAGTGAAGTCAGTCTGAATACTCTTAAGATATTAATGAAAAAGCCTTTCAATTGTTCAGTCTCTTAGTATGATGAAATTCAGAAAAATTAAAGTATGCTTAAAAAAGAGGAAAAAGAACCTAGATCTGAGCAGTCACGTTGTCAATTTGCTTTTCTTTCAGTTGCAGACATAAAGTTCAGCAGAAATTTTATCTGTTTCTAAACTGTTTGACTTGTGATAAAGTCAACAGACAAATTTAGTGAAGTGAAAATTTTGTTTGTAATATTTCACTGCTCCACATCTCGTTGTAGATCAGCTACTTTGGGGAGTGCCATTACTCTAAAGGTGAAAATGATATATAGCACTAAAGGGACTTTCTGGGCCATAAAATACAGGTGCTGTTGCTACAGAGAATAAGAATTTATTATATGATATAACATATTAGTATTAAAACGTGCTCTAGAATTCTTCACCTCAATATAGAAAACCATTTCATAAATTATGTTTCCAATTTTTCTCACTTATCTCTTCCTTCCTTGTTTTTGAGACAGATATTGAACTGTTGGCAGCTTGCAGAGAAGAGTTTCATAGAAGGCTAAAGGTGTATCATGCTTGGAAATCCAAGAATAAGAAACGTAATGCAGAAGCAGAACAGCGTGCTCCCAAATCGGTTACAGACTATGGTAAGGAGAAACAATTTTGTGTTTGTAATATAATTTTGGTGACAATATGCCAAAGAAAATATTTCTAGAATGACTTTCGGGTTTGCTGAGTTGAAATACATTGTTGGGTTTCTTTCAAGAGTATTTTTTTATTGATCTAAGGTAAATATTTGAAAAGATGGGAACTGGCAAATGCTTTGCAGAGAGTACTTTCAGGAGACCCAGATGTACTGAATAGCTCTCCCTAAAACCTTTTCTCATACCATCTCACATCTGTTAAAAATAATTCTTGATTTGCTATTTCATGGCATTTGTGCTAAATGATAATTTTCCATTTACGAAACTGTGGTTTGCATTTTGAGACTTTAGAGACTTGTTTTTAAGGTTGTTTTGAACTCTCTAATTAAAAATGTTGTTTTCTGAGGGTAGTTAGTGATAGTTCAGTACACAGAATTACACTGAAGGGTAGAATAGAGGTTCTAAAAATAGTTAAAATCATAGAATTGTTTAGGCTGGAATAGAACTTTAAGATCATCAAATCCAACTGCAAACCTGGCACTACCAAGTACACCACTAAACCATGTCCCTAAGTGCTACATCTCCATGTCTTTTAAATACTTCCAGGGCTGGTGGCTCCACACTTCCCTGCACAGCCCATTCCAATGCCTGACAACCCTTTCAGTGAAGACGTTTTTCCTAATACCAAACCTGAACTTCCCCTGGCACAACTTGAGGCCATTTCCTCTTGTCCTATCACTTGTTACTTGGGAGAAGAGACTGACACCCACCTTGCACCCATCCATCCAGCCTGTACAGATTCCACTGTAGACCCTTTGTACCCTGAATCAGGTCGACACTCCTGCCCAGCTTGGAGTTTTCTGCAAATTTACTGAGGGTGCACTCGATCTCCGCATCCAGATCACTAATGAAGATACTAAGCAGAACTGGCTCCAGTCCTGAGCCTGGGGGAACACCACTCGTGACTGTTCTCAAATAGCCCATTTACCACAGAACTGCATGTGATTTATTTTTTTTTTGGTGCTCTAAAAAAACAGATTGGAAGGAATCATTCTCTGTTATGTAATATGCTATTATAGTTAGAGTCCTGACACAAGTAGAAGTGTTGGTGATAATGTTTTTTTCTTGTTATTTTATTCTTTTGCAAGGTATATATATGTAGGCACAGATGGAGATACTTTTAAAAGGTGCCAATAATTTCCTCATTTGCAGTACTGTAAGCCTTATATACTTCAGGTTACATTCTCTTTTTTAAAATCCTATGAGTGTTGATATTGCAATTTTTGATTCTGGGATGACAAGTTTTGTGTAATCCCTGCTTTCTTATTAGACTGTCATTCTGCTGATTTCACAGATGGGTGTTTATTGTCAAAGCGGTGCACTAATGAGAATGAGCGAGTGCCTTTCAAATTCAACAAGGAAGTGTAGGAGTTACTGTGTTTAACACTGCCAGACCTGAAAATTAGGTGCTTGGTTTCTGGAGCAGTATTTGCAGAGTGAATTGTTACTCTCTTCCCATTACCCACCCTTAAAGTCCAGTGATTGTCTGCTATAAAAGGAATCTAAAAAATTAACAGAATCATAGCAAATGGATATAATAATATAGTTGGATCTGTCCTGCTGTTTTCCAGTTCCATGATTCTTGTGTTCATGGCCACGCAGTTAATGGGAGAGGCAGAGGAAAGGGAAAATGGGGAGAGATGCTCTCCCCAAAGTCCCATTAGCCTGGGATTAGAGTATTGTCCCAGGACATGGGGGATACAGACCCAAAGGGGCACAGGTGCCCTAGTTACTCTCACTGTTAGTCGTTACACAAAGGTGTCTCCTGCCCCTTGATTCATTTACTGAGTTATGCATTGCTTGAGCATTACCTGAGAATTTGAACTCTTCAGGGAACTTTGGTATAGATATATGGCAGGTCCTTGTGGCCTTGTCTACTAACATGGTTTTAAGTGCTTAAGAAAATTTATGGTTGAAACAGGAGGAAAAGGGCATTTGAAGTGCTTCTGCAAAGTGGTAAGTTGCTCTAAATTTGAGTTTTGTCTGGGGTTAAATACGTAAAATAAACATTCATGCATGGTATTGCCAATGGGGGAGTATCTGACAGCACAAAATCTTTGGGTTTGTGCAAACAAAGCTTGGAATATTCATATTCTCATCACAGACATTTACAGCATGCTTTCAATGTTTTTCATTGCTTTTCTTTATTTTTCTTGTATTCCTAAAGAAAAGTTAGAACATTGCAGTTCAGAAGCAAATCCATGATAGTGACCTTTAGAGATTCCTGTTAGTGTCCAAAGTAATTCTTCCTATTGCAGATAATTGTACTACATGGGCATTTCACATCTATGCATTACAGTGATCTGAGAAGGTAGTAAAAAGAAACTCTGATTTCTTAGCTGTTTAAGCTAAAAGTCTTTCAGGCGTGAATGGATATGTGCTTCAAGTAAAATAGTTTCTTCCTTCTGTCTTTTCACTGATGTTGTATAATTTTACAGGTATCCCTTAATTAAGTTCATATGTTCATTATAGAAGCTAAATTTTGGTTTGCATATTATTACTGGAATAGGCAGATTTGGTATTAATAGAGGTCTGGAATTTTTTTCCTAGCAGAAATGTCAAAAATTAAAAGAACTAGATTAATTACTTAGCAGATTTGTTACAGCAAGCTGTGTTTAGCGTCTATACAACTGAGGTTTCATAACAGGCATTGCAAATCATTGAAGTAATCAATTCCAGAATTAAATCCTGATGAAAATAGAAGTAGTTAGATATCTATGAGACTTGAGGAAAGGAGACCTTTTATATATGTCTGTGAGCAGAAAATGAATAAAATACTTACCTCAACATCTGTCATTATTTTGTAGCTAGAATTTCCATTCGTCTGTCATCAGCATTGGTAAAAAATGTTGAGGTAATGAAACAATAACTTATAAAGGATCAGCACTTTTAAGTTTTGTTCAACATGTAATATTTGTTCACAGATTTTGCACCATTTTTGACCAATTCACGTAAGTGGGAAGATGGTTATTTGAGCTAACTTTGAAGAATAGGAATACTTGAGAGCTCTATACTAACATTTATTAATCCAGTGTTTTGCTACACATATATGTAAAATTTAATTGTCAAAAACCAAAATAAAACTAAACATGAAAACCCATCTATTTAGCAATTTGGTAATGTTATTCAACTGATGGTAATTGCATGTTAGTCTAGTAGTTTACGAATGTACTACTTAATGACATCTTACCCATCTGAGTAGTCATGGGCAGGAAGAAGAAATAACCTTTTTATGTACATTGTTTTAAGGTATACTTTCTTTTTTTTTTTTTCCTTTTTTCCTTCCTTCCTGCCCTTCCCCCCCTGCCCCTACCAAGAAATACTGTGCTTATTCTAACATTTTTTACCGTCTGCACATGACTTTGTTGTAGCAAAACTCTGGAATCAAAATAACAGCTACTTTTCTAGCACAGAAACTAACATTCAGGTGATTGTTTCTTTTGTTACATAGTACTGAAAAGTAGAAGCTATCTTGGCTGCTTAGCATTCCTGTCCTCTAGATTTCTTCTTGGATTTAGGTATGCACAGGTGTAGAAACCAGCCTTAGCAATTACCATTGCAGTGCAAAAAGCAAAAGCACTGATCTGCTGTGATAGATGTTCAGACAATTTGCAGAAAATAGAATTAGTTTCTTATAAACTGTAAAGTATGTCTCCCTGTCTGTTAGTCTTGTTCATAACTGTAAAAATACATTATTAGAAGTGATAGCCATTTTTAGTTTATTAGATTTTAGCTCAAAAATTAGCTTGGCTGCTTAATAGGCAATGGATGAAAAACGGAATTAACTTTCAATTACGCTTTTATGCTGAAACATGGAACTGTTAATACTGATTATTTTCTTTGTAGAGATGGCAAAGGTTCATACTCAGAATTTCTTAAACAGGGTATATATAGCAACAGTATTGTAAACCACTAAAACAGAATCAGTAATAAATTTTTGCAGGAGGCAGTTATTAAAGTAAAGGATCTTGGTTGTAAGAGTGTTTACAATTTAAACCTGATTATGATAGTATATACATAACATTAAGACAATTGATCAGATGATAGGTTAACATAAAGCATTTGCTTTTATTCAAAAGAAAGCTTCTCTCCTAAGTCTGAAATATGTGGGTTTCTGAGGGAGTCCAAAAATGCACATGGGAAATGTTTACCAGAAAAGTATATGAGCTTTAAAAGATTCTGTATAACTGTCTCCTCTAGAATTTTGGTCTGTTGATCTTAATGATCTGAAATAAATAATTTCTTTAAAAAAGAAAGTAATCAGAGAGTAGTTCTAATCAGAGAGAGTCTAGGACTCGAATCTAGGCAAAAAGTTATGTTAGGAGGCAGCTTTATAATAAGCAGTATTTGTTGTCGACATTTCTACTAACAAATCAGTAATTTCTAACAGTATTACACACCCTTCTGTGTTGACTTTCAAAAACCTTCAAGTGGTGCTTTGTATTTTTGGAACTGAAAATGCTTCTTTGCTCTGTGACCTTGTTTTGCAAAGAGATGGAGTGAATGTTTCTGGTTAGTAAGAAATTTTATATGTGAATTTTAAGTTTAAATACTGATTTAAAGCAGCATGTGTTATTTTATTCACTTTGTTTTGTCTAAACATACCTGATGCCACTGAACAACCTACAGAGCAACATATAGATGCAATAGTTAACAGGAACCTTTCCTCACCAGTGTTGTAGTTGGAGTGATTAAAAGAGTGCGCGTTATAAGAGATGGGAAGACTCTTTCGGCTTAATGAGACTTCATGTGACCTTGGATTCAGAGAGAATCTCTTAGGTTTTGGAGAGTTTGGTTTGTTTTTTGGGGTTTTGGTTTGGGTGGGTTTTTTTTCTTACTTCTTTGATGAATCAGGCAAGTCATAATACAGTTTTCTTGTTTTCTATTTTTTTTTTTTGTTTGTTTACTTCTTTTCTGGGTGTTTTTGGGGTTTGTTTTGTTTTTGTACGATAGCTCAACAGAACCCAACCACCCAGCTACCAGGCAGACAACAGGAGATTGAAATAAACAGGCAGCAGCGTTACTTCCGCATTCCCTTCATCCGTCCCGCGGACCAATACAAAGATCCCCAGAACAAGAAGAAGGGTTGGTGGTATGCGCATTTTGATGGGCCGTGGATTGCTCGACAAATGGAACTTCATCCTGACAAGGCACCTATTCTCCTTGTAGCGGGTTGGTATTGAGAGCAAAATTCAGATGTTGAAAAGGTTCAGAGCTGATAACTTTAGAAGAGGCTGATAATACAAGTTTCCCACATTGTATCCTTATTTTTACATCAACAGTTCTTGTCTATGCAGAATGTGAGGATTTGGGACTGCTGTTAATAGTGGCCAAATGTTACAGAATATCCCTTGGAGATGTAACTGATCATGTGTTTTACTTGTACATGTACTTTAATCTGGGAAGTCATAGAGTGGGAATCCAAATGTGAATTGCTTTATTATTAGGTGTCCTCCGATTATTCACAGGAGACGGTGTGAAGATAAAACATCACAATTTATCTGGGAAAGTTCTACCCATCATTGCACTGATTGTTTTTTAGTCTGCTTTGAAAAGTTACAGCAGTTTGCACCAAAACAATTTGTGCATGTGATATATTGTCTTTCTGGTTTCTTTAGTATGATGCTGATAGCAAATTGATGCTTTTGCCACGTTTATGCTGCCTAGTAGGGGAGAGCAACTTTTTAATCTTAAACGTCTAAAATACTAAATGTGTCAATGGATAGGTAGAGATTCATCTGGTGATGAAATGCCCCCTTCTTTTCTGGAGGATAATAAAAGGGGAGAAAACACTGGAGAAATGCTGTTTACTGTTCTGTGTTTTGAGGTTTTTTTATTTAACGTAGAGACTGCGGAAAAGGCCATAGCCAATTTGTTTAGCTTCAAAGTGATGCTTTGCTAGCAACAAATCTTCCTTTGTTTTCTGCTAATTATTTTTAATAGAATTCCAAATAGCAACTGTGCCTGTTCAATGTCAAAGCCCCTAGCTAAAAGTAACACTGCCGTCATGAATGTCACATGCAATGGATCGCCTATTAAAAGTAAGATTAAAATATAGTGAGTGAGCTGCACTCCTTATTTCATTGGATTCCCTGTGTCAGTCCCATTTGGTAAATACTGCTTATTTAGCCTGGCAGGCTGATAGATTAAGAATACTGGCTACTTGATCAAAAGTCTCAAGTTCTTCATTGCTTTGCCTCTTTTAAACAAAATAAATAAGAACAGGAATTTACTCTAAAGCTGCATAAAACTCAAAAGTAGGTGTAAAACAAATGCGGTTTTCATCCTGCAGTGGATTTCAGTGGATATATCAAGATGCTGATCTTCTCTGCTTCTTTCCTTTGTTCCTTTTTGCTCGCTTTTTGGGAAATCTAATTAAGAAAGATCTAATCTTTGTTAATGGGACGTTTGAATGATATAAAACCTTTTTTTCTTTTTCCCTTCACCATTTCAGGTAAGGATGATATGGATATGTGTGAGCTTAATCTTGAAGAGACTGGCTTACCTCGAAAGCGAGGTGCTGAAATTTTGCCGAGACAGTTTGAAGAGATTTGGGAGCGCTGTGGAGGTATCCAGTATCTTCAGAATGCCATTGAAAGCCGACAGGCTCGCCCTACATATGCTACAGCTATGCTGCAGAACCTGTTGAAATAAATGGTCATTTTGCACAGTAGCGTTTGAGAGAACCCTTGCCCCTGATACAAAGGGAAGAGTTCCTCTGCACTACAGAGGACGTAAACATTCTATAATCATATTAGAGATGTTTAATATAAAGTGAACAGATTTTATTAATCATGAGGTTTGTTAATTTGTACTTTATGATGTTTAATTTGTGTAGTGACCTTCACTAGGTATGAGGACCTTGAAGAAACTTCAGTCAGTGTAGTTTGTTGCGTTTTGTTTATATGTTGCATTTTCTTTAACAGTTTCTGTTATAACTCTTAATGCTTGGGTACATATTGCTAAGAACTGCATTGCAACCACCTTTTTGTAAAATCCCACTTTAAAACACTGAGTAGTCAGCTTCAAGTGGTGGCCTAGTAAAGAGGATATGCTGTTTGTAATAACTGGAATCGTGAGGCCTTAGCTTTGACTTCTGTTCTGGAGAAGTTGGAGTATACTTTTATATAATCTGAGACATTTTATGTCCTGATATGAAAACTGGTTAGTGTCTGTATTTACTGACTTTTTCCAGAAAATGATGGGAAATCCTCCTAAACTTGAGACCCATAAATTCCTATTTAATGTGTTCTCTGTCTTGGTTTAAGAGACATGGGTTTCTGTACATTCTGAGAAGAGCATTCATATATGTCAATACTGTGTGATATTGGAGGTACTCAAAGAATGTACTGCTCATTAGGGCTTATACCACTTCTCTCTTAGCTTCTTTTTCTTTTTTTTTTTTCTCTTTCAGTACAAATTTCCATATACTTTTCTTTTCTTGACCAACTTTCCATTAGGAATTCTTGAACAGTTTGTTTATCCAGGTAGTGTAATTTCAATATATTGTTCAGAACTGTCCAAGACTTGTATCTGGAGGCATATAAGATTCAGGATAGCATAAGGGAAATATGTTCAGCTTTCTGGTGGCAGTATAATTTACCTGAATATAGAGGCCTGAGCCTCAGAGATCCTGTTTATTTTAGTTGTAACGAGATGCTCAAGGTCTGTACCTTCTGTAGATTGTATAAAACTTTGGTCCGATAACATAAGGCATCATCTTAATACTATGTGCTGATGAAATAGCTACAATTTTTTTTTTTTAATATCATAGTGATTCAGACACTGGGCTTTGTCTTAATCTCCTCTGTCGAGTTTCATAGCTTGCAACAGTTCCCTTATTAAGCAGTTTGTTGTGGAAGTTTTTGTGGGTTGGAATTATTAATTTCATACAGTTTTAAGATGCATCTTGTTCACTTATGAAAACATTGTTTCACTATGCTGGCCATTATTTCAACAACTTAAACGCGATTATTTATTATCTCTGTGATAGGAACTCAAAACATAAGTTGCTTGATGTCCAATTACTTATTCAACTTGATGTCAAAATGAACTCTTTATGAATTGACAAAGTTTGCTTACACTATAGAATAATTTCCTCGCTGTTTATTCAGATTGAAACCTCTTGGAAACTTAAGTATATTTATGCATTTAAAAACTGAATTAATAAATTTCTCTGTAGCACAGAGAAGGCTCCCAATCCATACATCTTTTCCAACCTCAGATTGTGCTTGCATGCTACAGTCTGCTTTTTGTTGTAAATGCACCCCTTACTGTCATACGTGTGGAGATACTTGAGCAATGCATATGGGTCCGCTGCATCAGGGAATCTCAGCTTCCCCTGCCTACCCACTTCACTCTTTGGTTATGTGTTTTCAAACAAGAAAATGTTTTCATTTTACCAAAATTCTTCACTGAAGCAGTGATTTTGGCTGGAAGATGAAAGGAGAAGTGCATCAGACTGCTGGCTAGCAAGTTGTATACAAAGCTGTACAGTGTTGCATAAGTCTAAAGGTGCTGCTTATGAAATTAAGATTACTGGTTTAATGTGTTACTGAATTGGAACTTGTTTTCAGAACTACCAGTCTCCAGAAACTTGGCACTGCAAGAAGCTATGATTGTTCATGTGATACAAAGATGAAAAGTCACTGAACTGATAAGGGCCAAGGTGCCCTAGCCTGTATTTTATAGCTCTCTGGATTTAGCTTCTTGACTTAATACGTTCAGTCTCAGATCCTATGAGACTGAACATGGTAAGCATGTGTGTATGTACATACAGTACTTATGTGTGTATGTACATACACATATATATGCTTAAATGTTTTGGTATATATGTGTGTAAACACACCTGTGGGGAACTTCAAATAAATAAGACTGTTAACTGATTTTTCCCAGTCTGTTCCTTTGATTATGCCAGGATTTCCTTGACTGGCATCAGAAAGAAAACCTATTTTTCAGAATGGGGTGTACAAGAATTCTTGTCAACTGATCAACAAACAAATATTAGCTATCAGGGAAATTAAATTGACTTTGAAATAGTGGAAGAGGAACTTGTGGCTGGATGTTCTCTGCATTGCGCCTGCAGTATGCCCGAGGCAGGCAGAAGATGCATTCCAAAAATCAGGGTAGTCTAGTTTGTTTGTTCATTTTGTTTTATTTTTTTTTTTCTCTGCACCAAAAGCAGGATCTGCTTCGAGTTCTACTGATCTTTTTGTGCAACAAAATTAATTTTCAATTAATTTCAGATTTTTATTGGGTTTTTTTACATGTCAGGCAATATTGAGCTGCTTACAGATTATGTCTGTCCTGTCTACAGTGTCAGATAATTAAACTGCTGGTTGATTTGGAGAGGAAATAAAAGGTGAGGGGACAAGGTTGATTTGTAGGATTATAGTGTTCCTAGTGCCCTTCTGATCCGTGGTTATAGTGAAACATTAAATTTGTCATTTTAAAGCGCAGTGATGAGGTAAACACGTTAGCTTGGTTCTGTGTGTTTGATTAAAAGAAAAAATAATAATTCATCCTGCCTCTCAGTGAAGCTGCCCACCATAGTTGAGATCTTCTGCATGAAACACTCCCCAAAACAAAAGAAAGGTAGAAAATTGCTGTGTAAGGCTCCACCCCTGATTAGGTGACCCAGCAATAGGATTTTCCTAGAGAATGCGACTTCAAGATCACAGGGTCATTAAATACTTGTCTTTCATCCACTGATAAGATTGTTTTTCTTCACCTAGTTGACTCCTTTGGGGTTTTCTCCAAAATCTTTATTTAAAGTATTTAAATGACCTCCTAATCCTGTACTGAAAATTAAAAAAAAAAAAAAAATAAATACATTCCATGTTGAAATCTCAGTTGTATCTCTCTTGCCATTTTGTCTTTAAACATTTAAAGCCTAATAAGGTAATGGTAAATTAAGTTATGAATAGGATAAAAGGATTTCTGGGCTGAAGCTGCCTGCTGCTTTTCTATCAGAAATTTACGGTACTTAAAGCTAGTCTAGTAGAGATTTTTATCCGTACCTTCGAAGGTAAGCGTTCCTCTAAAATAACACTCTGATATTAAAAAATTACGGTTTTGTTACCTTATTTCTCAGTATTTGTTGAAACAAGTATCTTCTAACTTTTATTACTGTTTTTGCAACCTTTGTTGCTATCACTTCCACTATATTTATCGCTTGTCATGCTGTGTTCTGTATGCATCTTTTTTTTGGTTTAGATCATGGCAGTCGGTGACAAGTGAAACCACTTTCGATGCTTTGAGTTTGTGTGCTGCAGGAAAAGCTTTATGTTTTATTCAGACTTTGATACCTGGGAAGATATAATTGTCTTTCCCTTTCTCTATGGCTTTCAACTGTAGCTTTACATCAGTTTTAAGGTAACGTGATGTGTTTTAGTGTGAGATTAAATACCAATTCAATTCCGTGTGAAATTTTCAAGTAAATAGTTTTATTATATTTTATTGAAATACAAAAAGGCGTACATCCAGCAAATATATTTGGTAATTAATAGTTGAGAGTGATAAATACAGTCATGATTAATTGTTATTAAAACACACATTTTAAAAATACTTATTTTTTAATCTGACTAGTGAAAACTAGTACCAATTGAAATAGACTAAACACATACAAAAATACATTTGTGGTGGAAAAAAATTGAATGCTTTCAGCATTCTTACGCATTCTTAACTTAGGTGAGCAAGAGTGAAAAGCGAGCATTTGTTGGCAGAGATGACGTCCAGTGCCCTGCCAGAAGTATTTGTAGAATTTTATTCTGAAGCGTAACTGTGTAAAACCACATCTTAGATTTCAGAAACTCAACCGTGTGGTCTTGGTGCACTGCCTTCATTTGTA
This sequence comes from Nestor notabilis, assembly GCF_000696875.1. NCBI lineage: Eukaryota > Metazoa > Chordata > Aves > Psittaciformes > Psittacidae > Nestor > Nestor notabilis. The sequence continues at coordinate 45,680 of NW_009936087.1, read as the reverse complement.
CACAGTCACCAGCTGTGGTGGTTTTGCAGGCAGATCTGAGCAGTTAATTGTTTGGAATCGTAAACAGTTCTGAGCATAGATAATACGGTAAACTAAAGATCAGTCTTGGCTACGGTATCTGTGTGGTATGAAGCAAAAAGAATTTTCACTCAACTCAGCTGCTGTTCTGAATGCATGGAAGTTTCCCATCTGAATGAGGAGCTATCATCCAGCTTAGTCATGAACTTTGTAGGAGCTCAGTTTGAGCTGTAAGTACAACTTCTGGTACGCACCAAGCAGCAAGCAGTGCCTGGGTATTGTACAACACTGGTGTGGCATATAAATACAGATATACTCAAGAAAAAGATGTTCTAGGTAAAATAATAATCAGGATTGTGGATCCATAGAGCATAAATTACTAAGCCTATAAAATACTTAATGGCCACCCATTGTCTGCTTAGATTCCTTCTAAAAAAAAAAACTGAGTAACCTCTCAAAATCATTTGTGTGTAAAGTGTACGTGCTCATGCGTGACTCTGTAACCTACTTGCTCCTGGGAGGGTACTTCTGAATAGAAATCTCATGTTCTGAAAAGGTGAAACTGCAGGTGTTGTCTCTCAGCAAAAAGTTTGAAGTATTTAGGATAACCTGGCAGTTCAAATGTCACCAGAAATTAGACAGTGAAGTGTGTGTGTACATATGTATAAATAATATGTTTTTAACAGAAAAACTGGAATCTGATGTTCATAGAAGCCATTAAAAAATTAATCCCAACTTCTGCGTAATTTGCAGTGTAAGCGCTGTAGAGAGAGAAGGGAGAAGTTCCCGAGTGCTTTTAATGTGGCCTTGGGTCGGTGACAGTTCTTGATTCCGTGTTTGCCTCTTACACTGGTGTATGTGAGGGAGGTTAACAAAAGAGCATAGACGTGTGGTAAAGTTTCATCCACAGTTTTACCAGCATGGTTGTGACATACAGTACTGAAAGAAACCACTTGTCTGCAAAACCTGTTTCTAGCACTTGGCTTTTACATAAAAACACCATTAAGATGTGCAAAGCAGTAGAGGCTTATTGCAGGTGTTTAACACTGGTGACTTCTGACTAGGCAAAGCTGAGACGTGATCAAATAGCTGGTCAGTCTGGTCCTGTTGTTTTTCTTTAATAAAACTTTTTAAAAAATGTGTACTGATTTCAGAGCTAAAATATTACATCTTTAGGAATCCTTGAATTATTTTCATATGCGTAGTCAACCCGAAGTCCAGTCTTTAATAATGCAGACCTTTTTTTTTTAATACCTGTAAGAGAAACTCTGATAAGACATTTGAAAAGCATTTTTTTATTTGAAAGATGTATTATTTATCTACTGCTAATAGGCAGGGTCTCACTAAAATCTGTTGAGATGATCTCCAGTGCATGGTCAGGAGAATTGAATTAATCCTGAAGTTATTTTTTACATACTAAGCCACTGAGCTCAGAGTAAAGTTACTGTTTTTCCTACCTGATATAACCATGCTGTGCCTCTGTATGAAATAACAAACAAGTGCCACTGATACTTGAATCTGAACAAAATATTTTTGACTGTAAAGTAACGAGAATGCAGCGTGCTGCAAAGGAAACCCTATCTAAAGTATCTGCAAGAGTCACAGTTACAGCAGACCTGGGAGAAAATAATCTTCAGGATGTTTGGGTTACGTGCATTGTTCTAAGTGTCAAGGTGGCGACTGTGCCATGCAAGGAAACTGGCAGAACTTAACACCTGGTGTTCTCAAACAAAAAGCTTAGCACTTCCAGCTCTGTACCACACTTGAGGTCATCGTTCCCCTGTATTCTGGTAATGAAACACTAAGTCTCTGATACGGGTGGGGGAGATCTAACAGGCTAACTTGTGTTGCTGTGGTATTACTGTAATCCAAAATTTCAATTTGTTAGTGATCCAAGGGACTGACGTGAGGGTGAAAAAAATGGCAGTCTTTGGCTTCACCTCAAGTGTAATTTCAGCCATCTTTCTTGGTGGCTGAGAGTCAGTTTTTCAGAGGATCGTGCTATGTGTCAGTTACTGTTTTTGATAAGCAACGAATGATGTATTTTATATATTTCTTAGGGAGAATCTATAATGACTTTAGACTTCATCTGAATTAAATCAGTGAAGCAGTCTTTGTCCATGCCAATTAGATTCAGCATTAGGAAACAAAGGATTCTACCAGTGCTTTATTTCTAAAGCTTCTGGGCTGTATCACGTCAAATACTTCTGGGTCCTCTAAAATTTGTCTAAAGTTGTTAAACCTGATTTTTCTGCGGTAGCTGTTGCAGCACAGTTCTTTCACAAGCTTAGAGAAGTTTGTGAAGACTCTTTAGATGAGGTGCTTTTTCTTTCAAGGGTTAGAGCTATTACTGAATTTTGCCAGATAATGCCATGAAAAGGGAGCCTACTCACCCATGCTGTGTACAAGCACAAGTAAATGGTGTTTATACAAAAGCATCTGTTTGATCAGCTGAACAATATGTATAGAGTTGGACCTAAGACCCTTGCAGCTGTAAAGCAAGGTGCTCTATTTTTCAGCACCTTTGTTACTGAACAGAGAAGGTCCAGCACAGTCACTAACAGGGTCAGTAGATATTGCAAGAGAAAAGCTGTATTTTGAATGAGGTTGTGTCTTCAGCTTTCACTTCAAAGAAGTAGAGAGCACATGTGTGGGTGAGGTGGGCAGCAGAATCAGCTCGGCAGGGGTGTTTTTTGAGAACTTTAGCATGTTTGACTCCCAAATGTATCAGGCCAACAGAATGTGGGCTTGTTGGCCTTAAGTCTCAGTCTCGCATGTTTGACTCCCAAATGTATCAGGCCAACAATTGTTGGCCTTAAGTCTCAGTCTCAGTGAACTGATTCACTTGAATGTGTAAATTCTAGTTCATTGTCATGTTCTTCTTGGGCCCAAAGAAAGATGACCCTCACAGTCATTTTGTGCCTCGTATTATTCTATTGGTGGAGTGAGATGCGCCAAATTCCCAGAGACCTCACCATGTGTAGAGACAGCTTTGGTTTTCAGCTGCTTGTAAGAACTTGCGTTATCTACTGAGCTTAGAGAAAAGGAAGAGCAAGTTCTTCGTCTGGACGTGAAACACGCTTGTTAGTTCCTGGATGACTAATTGGGTAAAAATCCAACCAAATAAACTCCCTCCGATAACCAAGTTTTGCAGTCATTTTCCATGTAGTGACCCTGTAATTAAACTGGAAACATTTTTCATGCTAAGGAAGAAACTGAAGGTCACTTTGGCTTCTGCTTCAATGTTATGCTTATTTTCCCATACACCTTTATAAATACAGAGCTGTATTTACTGTAGATAATATCTCCTAAAAAGCTGTCACTGCTGTCATTACACGTTGCAAAACAGAATTTAAAGACTGGAATTTTCAATTTAGCCTGAGAGTTCTAGATATCCACCTCCTCCTGAAAACTGAATTCAAGTGTCCTGTTCTGTTCTTGAAAATCCTAGCCCCAAGGGAGTTTTCTCGATTGTGATATGGCAGTGGTCTTTGTTTCAGCTAATGAAAGATGTGTTACACAATACATTTTTCTTCCTTCAGTGAATTTTTTCAGATCATCAAAAGCTTGTTCTATATAAGTACTCTGATGTAAACACCCATTTTGATCTTAAGTCGTGGTGAAAAATGACCAAAACCGCCTAATTTTTTTAAAACCCATTTCTATTTTCTGGTTGCCTCAATTCTCACTAAATTAATTTCCTTACTAGATCTTGGGAAGAGCTTTGTCAATATACTTTAGACAATTCAAATAGAGTCTAGATGACACAGGCCTGGTTTTCTCCCACAGATAAGCCATTTTATTCCTTTCATAAAATATATAATGCTTTTGTAAGTAGTAATTTTAAGTAGTTCAGCTGGTGTGAAAGTTGCTTTACAATTACCCACAGACACGTTTCTTTTTAAGATGGATGCAAAATACAAATTACAACCGTCTGTGCTTTTGTTTTTGTCAGCAGTGAAGCCAATTCATTCTTATCCAAACTGCTGCTTCCTGCTGACTTGTCCATCTCTATCTCTGTGTTCCAGTTTCCACCTTGTCAGGTCAGTCTGTAAGAACTGGAGACCCTGTAAAAGTCTGTGACCTGGAGAACCTGAGAGGCCAGACGTGGGTACAATGAAGATCAGTGAAACTGAATCTTTCCATATGGTATCACTACTTGTCCCTTCATTTACATGTCAATTGGCTCAAACCAAAGGTTCATGTTACCCACGTATTGGGTCTCCCATAGTGTATAGCTAGTGCCAGGGCAATCCTGTACTGATAATCGTCTCGTAATAATGGGTCTGTTGTGAAACCTTTTTGCTCCTAATTGGGCTGTGATTCAGTAAAATTAAAACGGTGAAGCCAGAGCTTTCTGTCTTCCTTTCAAGAGAACATATTTGGATACATGAGGTTTAAGTGACAATCTGGCAATTTTTAGAGAATTTCTTGACCCAGTTTCCCCCTCCTCTCCTCCCCAACATCAAAGATACAAGAGTTTTCAAGTTGTAAAATGAATGTTTGAGATACGAGCAGTATTATGCTCAAATTATAATTCCTACTTGTTCAAGATCTGTGTAGCTTAAACAGGCACAAAGTATCTTCAAATGATCAGTTACTGATATCCAAAACTTCCCCTTTGGATTGCATTTTGTCTCATTTTGTTATTTTAGATATTCATTATGTGGTTCAGCAACTGCCACGTTAGCGAATGGGTTTTCAGAAAGGAACTTTGTTGTATATAAGCACGTAAGAAGGGATTGTTGTGGTCAAATGAAGCATCCAAAACCGCTGAGCTTTCTTTTGTATGGAATTAGTATAAAGAGGCTTCCTGGTAACACTGACAAACAGGGAATGCAACAGACTTTTAAAGCTCTTGAAAATGGTCACAAACCTTGGTTTTGTCTGGCTGATGCTGGAAATGAGGAATGTCAGAGACTAACTTGTCAGTCCTGGCTTTGTAAACTCATCTGGTGACCTACAACAGTTTAAAACAAACAGAAACACTAGATTAATTATTTCACTAAATCACAAAAAGCACTGCAATAGGCTGGACCACCAAAGCCATGCAAGAGACCCGTAAGGAAAGCAGTTCTACAGTCCTGTTACAAAACCTATGCAGCAGTAAAAGTGGAAAGCAAGCAAATGAATTAGTATTTTTAGTCCTGAAATTACAAAGCAAGTGATTAGAATTGGATTTGAGTCAGTTGTATAGTTAATACATGAAAATGGACCTGTTATTTGAGGTAAGGCTTTTGCCGCAGGGTAAGAAAAGCATTTCCATGCATTTTACCTCCAGGCTGGTTTGTGTGTTCGAGTTCGTGTAATGCTTCGTGATCAATGATCTCTGAGGAACTGAGACAAGCACTTACACTGCAAGCCGTGTGACAAAAGCTAGTTATGGATTCATCGTGCTCAAAAGCAGGATTAATTCTTACAGCATTTTCTGAACTGCAGCTGTTGAGAGTAGGACTTCTACAATGCAGAACAGTTTTGTTTAGGTAAGAGTTTAAATTGCAAAAGGAAAAAAAAAAGGAATATTTTGAAATGTGAAGAAAAAGATTGTGAGCATCTTACTGCAAATTAGAGTCTCTTTTGCTTTTTCTTCTTAACTTAATAATTAAAATGATGAAAAGAAAAATGAGGCTTAGTAAGCCAAGAAGGAGAGGTTTAAAAATGAAGGGTTGTGTGGGTTCTGGAGCAAATTTTGCGCAGCGCTGTCCTTGGTAAAGCTCGTGTCTACGTACAGGGCATCTAAAATAGGGAGAGGAAGAGAACAAAGTACAGAACTTGAAGGCATAACATACAGAGTACCTCAAATGAAAACAAAGGAAAATCTGCAATTAAGTATAAGCACAGTATTCCCAAAATGATTAATTTTTATATGTCTCTATCAAATAATGTGATAACAAAGGAAAGACAATATTCTTAGATTCATGGGAGTGAGTGCTAAATTAAAAGACACTGATACATTCCTTGGCAGCCTACACTTTTAAAGGAAATTCTGCATTGGAAACGTCTCTGACAAATTTCTAGCCCCACAGGTGAAGTTCAAATAACATTTGTGGTTTACAACTGTAGAAGTTCAAGTGTGTTTTTGAGGAATGTCTAAATGCATTTTTGAGACTTATATTCTGTTTATTGGTGATTTTAATCTGAAATAAGAATTCTACCACAAATACTCCCTTTAAAGTAAGGGAAAGAATACCCATATTTTGTATGAAAGCACAGGGCTTCCAGTTAGTGGAAAAACTACTGTGGTCCTAAATAAATTCAAAAGCAGAACAAGTGCTTGACTAAAGTAGTAGGCTGTAATTTTCTCTCTGCAGACTGTACAAGTTTGCACAAGCCGTCAATCTGAGGCTGGTGGCAAGTTTGTAACTTGCTCTAATTCACAAAATGTTTTATTTATTATATTTAATACTTTTATCCTTCCAAATGATGGTTTGGTTATTACTGTACATCAAGTCAGGGTTTTTCTGAAAGGGAAAGGTGTTACTTTTCTTAGTGCATTGATCTTCAAGGAGTAGGTTTTATAGCCCTTGCTACTTAAGTAAGGTTTTGAATAGGACCTTATTAGCTCAAAGGCTGATTCTAATACTGAATATTGCAGCTTCACTGTGACTCTGCAAGTCAGGAATTTAGCAGTAATTGTGGTGAGTTCAGCATAATCTATTATCATTTCTGTGGTGCCCACTGGAGAAAATGAATTGTGGCAGTTATGTTGCTGCAGTGAAAATTTATGAATAATTTGCTCAGTAGTCTTATTTTTTGACATTAACCTCAAGTACACTTAAAGATATGTTGTTAACCTGGTAGTGTCAATATTAAGAGAGAATAAACAAGTGCAGGAATTTTAACTTCTCTCTTGCTTATACATGTGGCTGGTCAACTACTGTGTGTCAAACAGTAGTTGTCTACTACTGTGTAGTCTAGTACACAGTTTCACAGCATATTCTGGGTAGTCTTGTCTTACAATGAGATGAAACCTGATGCTTTGGAAAGAGAATTAATATGTTCAGGTACTGTGGTAGCTCTTAATATTGGCTTAACATAATTTCATGTAAAAGTCATTATGGAATGTGTAATCCTAGGGTATATTTGCAGTTAGGAGGAGCTGCTAATCTTCGAGTCTTTCCCAGAAAGCCCTGAAAGCTGCCTCAGCCTTCACATGCTTTATTGGGTGGTCTGGAATCAGAACAGGGCTTATAGGTGTGCTTGTAAGAATATTGATTTCCTTTTAAATATGTCTTAGAAAAATGTAGTTTCTTGAAATACTGCTGTGTAATCAATAGCAATGTGAATGTGTTATTTCATTTTTCCAAGATGGATTTCAAAATCAGAAAAGAATGCACGGTTTTGTACGTGTCATCTCTGCCAACGATGCTGAATTCCTAATAAATTTCTAAAACATAAAATAACTAGATTGTGATGTCCTGTGCGTACTAATAGGAAGAAATGGATTTGTCCAGTGCGAGGCTAAGCACTAAGAAAGGAACTGCAACGTAGCTCAAAGTGTCTGAATGTTGAGGTCTTGGCTTATTACCCTTGTCTTATTTTCATTTGCTGTTGAAAAGCGTATATTCAGCCTTACTTGTTCATGCAATAGATATATCGGGGTCTGTTAACAGAATTCAAGTTAAGTACTATTTATTTACCTGCAGACAGCTCCTCTTCCTGGAACTAACTCACATTTCCCCCCATTGATGCAAAGATGCGGTTCAAGCTCACAAAGGCTCCGGCAGGGTAATCCGTCTTGGCTTGCGTAACCAGGTTTACAGAGGCAGTCAGCCTCTTTTGTCCACTCGTTCATTATGCATTCGGAAAACTTGTCACATGCCATGAATTTGCATGGGTCTGCCTGATCAGCTGTAAAGGGTGGGTGAATCATTAGTTGATGCGTTACCCCGAAGAAACTTGGCAGTCTTTGTGGCAGCTAGAGAAGACAATTCACATTTACTGGCCTGCTACTTGTTCATGGTAATAGGAGGATGTAGCCTAGCATAAAAGGATGGACATACATGCTTCTTTCTGTAGATGACACAGCAGGCATGCGAGCTTGTATTTCCTTACGATTTGCTTACTCCGTCACTATTAAGCTGTGATTTTATTTTCATCTCACTGACAAGAATTTTCAAGTTTGTATATTTTTATTATTTTTTTACTCTAGGTGCTAGTTTTATACTCATGGATACTATGCTACAGCTTTGCCTATATGTTAGAAATAGTTTCAGCTGTAACAATCTTAAACACATAATTTAGGACATGAAAAGGGAAAGGAATTGGATTATTGAATATTGCACAATACTTTGAGGACTGCAACCTGGAAACACTGTCTAGAGAAAGTGCATGCTTGCAGGGCTCTATTTTTTTAAGTGATAGATTATCATTGAGAAAACTTGCAGGGTTTTTTGTTTTGTTTTTTTAAGTATTAATAAGGGATGTCTCTGTGAGATTAACGGAAAATGAGCCTGGTGATGTTCACAGAAGGCCCAAATCAGTGACAGCTTCAAGTCCTAACTTTACTTTTCACACAATCTACTTCTCCTTTCCTCTTTTCTTCTTACTAGAAATTAAAAAAAACAAGCCCAAAACCAAACCAAACCCATGAGGAGTCATTTTAGCACCCAGAGATGAGCCCGGTTTGTGCTGATGGGATGAGGAGGAGGGCTGCATCCACCAGTCTTAGAGAGTTAGTTTCCTGTAGGCTATGGGGTAAAGCCTTTAGAAGGCAAAGATGAGAAGGAGACCAGGGGATACAAATTACACTCTTGCCAGCAAACACTTTCAATAAGAGAAGAAAGCACGGAGAAGGCAGTGATAGCAGATATACAGATATTAGCTGGACTATGTGGCTTAACATTTTGTTATATGGGCTTAAAATTACTTAAGAAGAAAAATCTGTAGTTTCAAAAGAAGATTCATGCTGGATATGGCAGCTAGGACCTTGTAGGTACTGTCTGGGCTGAGTAGTTTTTCTGGAGCCACTTCATGTTCCATACTAGATGCTCAATAAGGCTAATTTCAGTGAGAAATGAACATTGCTTTCTTTATAGTGGTACTGTAAATCTCGGACACACATGGCTATGCTTTACTGGTAGAAATTAATTCAGCAGATCTGTTCACTTTTAACCCCTCTGTAATTCTATGGCTAGTGCCTTTTTTGTTGATTTTAGACTACTGAGTTTCAGGATGCTCTGTTTCCCTTTGCTATAGACAATGTGCATGTTGATATGGGATCTACTTTTCTCCTGCACTGTAATGGTATGCACATGTAAACTCTCACAAGTGGGCATCAAAAGTTACAAAGTAACTTTATTGACAGGCAAAGCCTTGCTTATATTGGAATTAAAAAATATAAAAAAAGACTAAAAGACAAAATTTCAAGTACTTTGTTCTGGTCATGGATACTACTGATGGGAAATTACAAAATCTAGTTTCTAATGAGACAAAAAAGGGGTTATTAATTCTTACAGATTCATTTCTTACCCCACACAGGATTGCACTCCCATCAAACCCAGAACACTTCCAAAGGAAAAATGGTTAAAAAAAGAGTTTATATGATTGAGGACTTGATTAAAACAGTGACAACTGCATCAACTGCATGTCTCTTGTAAGTCTGTCCACAGTGTCGATGGTCAGTTTACCTTTATAGTACTGGAAATAAAGGCCGATACTACTAGTAAGGAGACATGGGCTCTGTCGAAGCATTACCCAGGGTTATATGCTACAATCCTGCAGTTTTCAAAAGCTGAAAGGTCTCAGCTCATTTCCATTTGACATGTAGAGCTTGGTGTGATCATTTCACTGGGTTATGGGGTCATTTTTTCATGATAATGTTTCATTTTCCTTAACAAAGCACTGGGCTATGTACCTGCCATACCTTGCCATCCCTTTTGTGTTTTCACTTTGTTTAGATTACAAAAATAATGCATGCAAGTGTTTTTAAAAACCTGCTATGATATTCTTTATGGCATTATTTATGACCCATGCTGTCAGCCCTTTGCAGATGTAGAATCTTGATGCATGTTTTGGACTCAGTTCCCATCAGTGTTTCGATTTAGTATAATGTTATTACCACTAGATGGCTCTTACTTTCACAAGAAATAGTAATTTGCTTAAATTACCTTAATTTATTCAGCAGGTTGGGATTGGTTTGTTTGTTTGTTTTCTAAAGTAAAAGACAGTAGATCTTTGAAACATCTGTATGGGAATATACTGGCATTCTAAACCTAATTTATTCTATTTTGACATTTTACTACTGCTCATATGCCTTGAAAGAACAGCTCTCCCAGCAAAGTCATTGTGAGATCATTTTCTGGAATTAATGTTGAAATACCACATCCGTAAAGCAGCTCATATGGATGAAGGTGAAAGATTTTTATTTTTTTTCTATGTTTGCATTTTAGAAGCTTCTAATTCTAATGTTTATTTAATGACTATTCACTATCAAAGCAGAACATGTGGTACCCCAAAGTTCACTCTTTCTAGTGAACTCATTTAATACTTTGTTAAGCAAAACATTCATTTATCATGGACATATTTGAAAGTTTGAATACTGTGGTTTGTTAACTTTTTTTTACTACAAACTATTTATGCTCTTAGTGGCCACAAGGAGATAGGTAAATGAAAATAGATTAGAAACTGTCTACACGAACTGTAAATGGATTTTTGCTCTGGAATAATCAGAGATCTGTACATAAAGAGGCAGATTAACCAAAACTGCTAAAGGTGTCTGCATGCTAAAGTATTGGTGTAGTTCTTCTCCATGCCCATAAAATTAAATTCAGCCCTGAAATAAGTACCAGAACCTGAAAATAGATCCAGACTTCAATTTTATAAAGTAATATAGTTTTTGAAACTTTAAGCTTCTGACATTACAAATGTCCAGATATGTTGGTACTGACTTCCTGCTGTTTAAGAAAGACTACAGACTTATTTGAAAGGTACCAGACCAGGAGGGATTCTGGAATTCCAGTTCTATGGAGTGCTACATATAGTCATGCTCTGGTCAGCGAGCATTTGTAGAATCCAATAATTCCTAGAAATTATCTTCTTCTGTCTTGAACTCTGTAGCTCTTCAAAAATACATTTAATGACTCTTTAAATTATGGTTTGCTTACAATTCCAAAAATAATCAGAAATTATGTTCACATGCTCAAGTGTAACATTTCTGTAAGTCACTTCTATAAGCTGCACGGGACTGTTCTTCACACCTGCCTTTGCCCAGCCCTTATTCTAGACAATTTTTGGTTCACTATATTTGGCTCTGAAAAGCACTTCGTGTATATGGACAGACCAACGCCTCCACCTAGCATTTCATTATAGTATGAAAATATGTCTGTAGATAATTTGGGGTTTTTTACTGCTCCTTATAATAAGGAGATTTCTTCTTATACCCCCTGATCACTGGGAGGCTGTTGTTAATACTGTTATTTCCAAAACAGTAATGCTTCTGAAGCTGTAACAATCTGAAAAAGATTATCTGCTTGGTTTTTATTTTGCACATACACAGTCTTACCTGGCTCAATATCCAGGGAATAGCTGTCAATCTCCAAATTGAGGCGCTGGGCTGCAGCATCACAGAAATCTTCCAAAACACAGTGTACTGCTTCTGTGATATTGTATGGCACTGTCCTGGCAAATTTCATTTTGCTATTCACAATGACACTTCCGTTCCTGAAGTTAAGTATTTCCAATTGCTTAAAACCTGTGAGGTTGGACTGAAGGTATGGAAGTAGCTGCAAAACAGAAAATTGCTTTTTATTTTAACTTACTGTTAATGTCTACCTGCTATTAATTTATCTTATAGTAACTTTTCATTATTGAGTAAACACATCATGCATTTATTCGTCTGAATTTAAAACAACTGTTAAACTGTACCACCAAATTCACTTTTCTTTTTAGCACTATCTTCTTCTGACTTTTGCATCTTTCTCAATAATATATTGAGATGGATGGACAGCAATTTTCCCTGTAATGAAATGCACAGCAGCTGGGGAGTTTATTCATCTGGAAGAGAAAAAAATCACCTCACTCAAAAGCCAACTTTATTTTTAAGCATTCAATCCAGGCAGGTTAGGGCATAACATAACAGGTGTGTTACTGAGCTGACCTGCTGCCCTATTGCACCCATAGAGAAAATCCATATCTAATCCCATTCTCCCTGCTAAGCTATGATATATTTTAAAAGGCCTGTTTTTAAATGCAGTGTGTAGACACAAGCCCTAGATGTAATCAGCACTGCTATACTGTTGACTTGAAGCTAAGAAAAAGGCAAATAAATTACATGCCAGGCATATATCTGGAGTCTCTTGAACAGGTAGAAACCTTCATCACTGACTTCATGAACTTTCTTCATACCCTGAGGGCATCCCAGGTTTATGGAGCCTTTCAAAACATAGCTTTATAAGACTGAATTGTAGCAGGGTCTGATATTGTCAAAATACTCTGCTCTTCAGTGTGTTTCTTTAAACTGTGCCTGACTACTGCAATATGTTGTTCAAGTTGATTTTCACCCACCAATTGCATGAACTGTTGTTCTAGCGCTTTGTATTCTGTCGAGCTCCTATTGAAGAGGTCATCAGAAAAGTGCATGTTGGTTACCCTCAGGCTGAAGAAAACCACTAGCTCTTTGCCTTTGGCTGCGGTTGTCATGGAGCTGGTAGTTACATACTTCAGCGTAGGAGCTAGGGTGGCTTCTGCAGTCTCAGTTGTCAGCGCTGGGATGTAACCGCTGCCATGCTCCACTTCATCCAGTGCAGCTGTGCTCATCACACTGATGTGATCTACCTCAGCAGCAATATCCTGCACTCCTGTCCCAGGCGCCGTGGAGTCTGGTACCTCAAGGGACTGTTCGATGACCTCTGAGAGGCTGTAGGATGGCCTGGTTGCTGAAGGCAGCAGTGCTGTTTGGTCTGATGGTAGCACAGCTGTAGTAACATCTTCAGGCTGAGTGGTAGAGAGATCACTTGAACCAATAAAGAAAGGCAAAGTTTCGTAAGTGCTGGCTGGCGCTAAAATGTCATCGCCTGATGATTCTGGTTCATCCATGATCTTAACTGCTGCAGAAAAACACGGGGAAAAGAAACAGCTATTTGAAAAGCAAGCATAACAAACATCAAGCATGGAAACAACATGCTTATTGTGTTTCCACTGAAGCATTTTAAAAAACAAGCATTAACACTAGCTAAACATGAAAATGTTACTTTCATCACCAAGCAAAGTCTACTGGAATAAAACATCTCATCCACATGAGGTGGATTGAGTAATGAGATTTCTGTGGGTGCTCTGTTTAAGTAATAATCACACTTGGGAAGTATTTCCTGAACCATTCCAAGCACATTCTTGTTTTGAAGGTACCTAATTGCACTGTCAGTTTATATTGACTGAAAGCGTAGATCGCAGCTTTGAGCTGTCTGCTCAGATCACTTGTATGCTGGAGTCATTTTGTTCCCCTCTGCAAGAGGTTCAAACTATTATTTGCCAGTAGTCATAAACAGTAATCACTGTTATGAAAAACAGTGCAGTTTCTTCAGATTCAAACTGAAGAGACCAAATCTGTATCAATATACCTAAAAGACAGCAATACCAGTGAAAACAAATTTAATCTTAAGAAATCACCTGCTGCACGTGAAGCAGCCATTTGACCAGATGCTGAGCTTCTGAGGTCTTTCATTGAGGCTTGGCATGGATCTAGGATGTGTGATAGCTGTAGCGGAAATCCAAATCTTAAAGCATGATGATGAATGAGACTCTAATGAATTTGGCTTGCAGCTACCAGGCCACAATGACTTCACAGAACACTATGGCCTCCAAGCAACAGACATCAACCCAAGCTAACAACTTGTCCTTTTCCAGTGACCTAGTTAATGTGGGCTCTTCACATGGGACTTTTAGCAGCCCCCTCGTGGTAAAATTCACTCATCAATTGATAGGAAGGAAGTTTGTCTCAATTTGAACTCTTCCATTCCCTATGCACTAACTTCCTCCTCCCAGTGGCCAGTGAAGGTGGTAAAGGAAAGCAAACTTCTGCATTGGGAATCACCTCGACTGAAGGAGATGGCAACTATCCTGTCTATGGCACATTAGTTATGAGTTTCCCATGGATGTCTTTGTGTCTCTTGCAATTTCCTTGCTTCTAAACAAATTAGGCCCAATATTTTGCTTATTGTATTGCTGGTTTTGGGAACAAATTTACATTTTCAATAAGGAAAAGCTTCATACAAGATACCTGTTTAGTTTCTTGATGCTTAATTTAACAGCACATACAAACCCTTTCCTTCCTCCCTGAAGATACAATACCTTGGTCTAATGTGGATTATGTTCTATATAGGCCCGTTCTGTTAAGCTGACCACACTTCTCAAAACAGCAAGGAATCCTTCTAAGGCATGGTAATTGATTTTACTAGAATTAGATGCTTGAAAATAATTTTCTCCCATCTGGTTACCACTTTGCATAAGCCTATGTTAAGAGATGCTACATATATTTTTAACCTCTTTATTGTTTGTTATGTGTGTTATAGTGTGTATATATATATGGTGATTCAGTGATAGAAGTATAAAGAGACAAATAAAACACATGCTAATAAAATAAGTTAATATGAAATGAACAGATAGTATAATATCAATGTATATAATATTTATAAGTAATAGTATCAACAGTAACAAATTAAGTAAAACACATAATAGACTGACCAGTGGCTAAACTATCGGAGTAGGTCGTGAGAGAGCTGGATTTTTTTTTTTTGGTTCTGCTTCAAACTCCTGCTCAGGAGTCTTGAGAATACACCTCTAGGTAGTACTGATCTCTCCTCCAGGAAGTATTTAAAAATGAGATGCACCCTCCTAGCCAGTGACCTTTTGTTCCCTTTTTAGTCAATAGCGAGAGATTTATCTCACTTGAAGAAAAGCATCCAAACATTCTGGATCTTTTGAGGTGCCTGTATATTTCTGTTGACTTCAGAACATACACAGCAAATTTATGTACAATGCCTGGTTTTCCCCTTACATAGTTTCTGTTACGTAAATCACTCTCTTCGGCTCCTTGTGGCCCTGTTGATGATCAGCGATTTCTCTGATGTGCTCAAGAATTGGAGTGATAAAGGACTATTGAAGTTTTTTTGAAAACAGGAAACACTTTCCATTGTGTGATAGTTTGAAACCGAGCAGGGCAGTGTGCTTCTGGTGCTGGTGGTAAAATGCACTGGTAAAATGCATTGGTGCTCAGTGCGTTTTACTCTGGAATACCACTGAGAAGTTGTTACTGGAGAGTTCCCCCTTCCTCCTCCTACTCTCTAGGTTTTCTCTTTCTTATAAGTGTTTTGCATGCCTCAGCTAATGGAAGAACTAGACTTTTTTTGTCTGTTCTGTGGGGAAGTGAACTTCTAGAAACAATTCCAAAAATAACTTGGATATTCTGAAGCAGAACTCCTCAGGTAAAGCAGGCTGGAAGTAAAGTTACTACAACTGCTTCTATTTATGTAGTCACTACATCTGTAACTAGTGCAAATGTTATTCTGTTACATTGTTCTTTCAGATGGGTTTATTTATAATTTTAATACCTGTTTTTAATAGGTATTGAGTAACAGATGCTAACATTCTATTTCAGCAAGGTGCTGAGGAATATAAAGTAAATTCTTGCTAGACCAAATGTTCTCATAGCTACACATTAAAAAGCATTCTAGAAACCAGATGTGCACTACTCTGACAGGGGTAAGCAGGGAAAGGACACTTTTCACTTCACTGCTTTCTGGATGCATAAAATATTGCATGTGTATAAGGCAACTGCTTTGCAAGATGCTGCCCCTCTTTTGAAGACTAAGTTTTTAGCTCCTGTTACACATTCTTGCAGGATTCCACTGTTATCTTGCAGCACAAAGGAGGGTAGTCATCAAAGAGAGTTTTGAACTGTCCTGGACAGCTGCTGCTGATGGGCAAACATTTTGTTATGCTTTGGCACATGAGAACAAATCAGTAGGAGCTGGGTGCAGCCAAGGCTCTCGAGAGATCAGGTTGTAGGGGAGGCAACTGCAAAGCAATGGCATCTCACAAGAGGTACCTATTTTGCCCTTAATACTAGCTGGCTGATAGCAAGTTATTGAAGATCACTCATTTCTGTCATTATTTAGTACCCCTTTCCTGATTGGATAAGGCAAATTTTTATAGTCAGTTTTGTTACCATCAGTTGCTTGCATGAAAACATCTTTCCCCAAGAGCCTCATTTTAGCTGGCAGAATATTTGGAAACCAAAATGATTTAGTTGACAAATATTCCCACTTGATAAGAGACTATATTTCACTTATTTTGGGTTTGATATTTAGGGTTGACTTCTAATTTGTATTTATCAGCAGTGAACTCACTGGAATCAATGGAACTGTGGTAGCACAAAACCTGAGCAAATGATCTCAGGATATTTGGATTTGCCCTGAGGATCAGGAGTGCCCAGTCCGATGGCCCTTAGGGGAAAAGCTTTCTGTCAGGTTATAAACAGTTCCTTACCTTCCCCATGACGAGCTCATTCCACCACCCTCCCACATCCCCAGTGGCCATTCATGGCTTGAAATATGTTCGATTTTGTATGTTCATGTACAAAATAACAAACGAGCCTGGAGTACTGGTGATTCTGGAGAAGACGCTGAAGTACACTGCTAATGCCATCTGTGTGATGGGATGCAGAAAAAGACCAAGTGGTGCATCCTCCCTTACTGCAAGGCCAGACTGCGCTGGTCTGGAACAGGACCACAAAGTGTGTGCAGCAATATTTGTTGTAGTATGTAATTTGCACTGCTGACAGTATAATACAAGGGCTACAGTCCTAGTACCTCCTACCATAGAAAGCAGCCAAAAAAGAATAGCAAAGTGCTGTATGGTTGTGCATGCTGCATATAACACCAAACACTGCACCACAGCTAGATGCCCTAATACTTCTCTGAGAACTTGAGATGCTTTTCTCTTGTCATGTCCGCGTGTTTCTTGTGTAATCAAGGATATGGACAGATTAGAGAAGAAAAGCCTAGCGATGTTCTCTGATTACAAAGCTCTTGCTGTTACTTGTTATGCTGATAAGGAGTGAGAGTCACTTACTAGTTAAGGGAACTCAGAACAGATTTCTTAGCATTAGTGCTTGAGACATTAATGCAGGATGATCTACTGATGGGATGAACCTGCAGCTCCAGAGCAACCTTCTCTCAGCATGACAGCATACACATGGTCATGATGGTATGTTAGGCACATTATATTTTAGAATAAGGTAACTGCAGGAGAAAGAAGTACTGGAATGGCTTTGAAATTGCAGCAAGTTTGAAGCAGAATAAACATATACATTATGCATTTGGCAAATAGCCATGTATACGTGTGTGTGCGTGTGTATATATAGAGAGAGATAGTCTATACATAGACTATAAAGGTCTTCTGGCATCCTCTTATTACAAGCAAAGTAACTTAAAAGGCCTTGGGGGCATACCAAGATGATCTCTGTGCATGTATCACCTGAGTTCATATGCTGCCATTTCTTATCAGTCACTGTTTCTCTGGCTGAGTAACTAACCACAGAGGTGGTCTTAGACTCTTGCAATGTGGAAGTAAATGGGCTCACCTAAAAGACTGCTGAGTGCTTAGTGAAACACAGCACCAGCCCTGAACCCAGGGGTTACCCTCCCCTTCTCTTGGTTACACACTTTCTAATGTGTATCACGTTACTGTTTCAAGACTTGCAACTTGCTGAATTCAAATACGCCCCCAGAGTAACCATATTACATTAAGGTTAAGCAATAGAATGGAATTAAAAACAGCTGTCAGCAATAAAAAACTCAGTTTGAACTCTAAGCCACCACTGACTCTCCCCAAAAGATGCTCATTGAACTCTACAGATTTTTTTTTTCCTTTTGTTACATGGACAATATTGTACTGAAGAGAGTTTAATATCTAAAATTAAACTGCTATTGGAAAAGATGTATAAACACTGAATTAAGAGGCAATTTCCTGGGTGCATTGCTATATTAATTCTTTCTAAAAAGAGTGCTGCATGCAGACATTTATTCCCAGCTGAGGGAGTAAAATACATAGGTTCGACTTATCAGAAAAATCAACTGCCATTTCAACAACTTTAGTTCAATTCAGGTATCTAATTAGTTGGTCCTCTTACATTTTTTTTACAGTGAGGAAGCCTTTTATAATTGACCATGAATAAGAAGTTATTGTTTGGGAAAGGTCAAATTGTCATGAGACGTTTTTCTAGTGGGTATGTGTTAATAAGCAGACCCAGAAGATTATGTATTAAGAGGCCCTGGCATTTCATTTCACTCATGAGCTTAATAAGCATTGTCATTTCCTATTGGCAATAGCAATTTTTCCAGTCCATTGACAAATATTGTTCTGTATAGGAAGGTTACAGTATTGCAATGTACATGTATATATTCGTATACATGCTGGCTGAAGAAAATAACTAACAAGGGATAAAGTGTGCAATGAAGAGAAGAGATTGGTCCATAATGCAGGGTGAGAATCTCCTTATGGACAGCTATGCTGATATAAATACCAGATGGACTGGTACATCAAGCAGCTGGATTCAAATCTACATATTTTGTTGGTGCCTGAAATGCCACAATTCCCTGGGTGAGGGACTGTTGTGTACAAACAAATAGATGAAGTGCTGAATTTGTGTTTGAGGTCTTTCCTTTTTAACTAGGACATAAGTAAGATGAGGATTAAGAGAATTAAGAGGCTTATTAAGCTAGCGTTTCACAAGTGTCTTGCAGCACATAACTATTAACTTTGTCTTTTTAACTCTAAAACCAAGGCAGAAGAGCCTGAATGATCTATGGCTGTCACTCTGTCTGTCAACATGACCTGCCCAGAAACCAGGTTCAGTGTCCAGTGAAACCAACAGACCTCCTTTTCTGTTGACTCCAGTGAACCTCAGTGCACTGGGAGTGAACTCCATCTCTTCTCCTTCTCCAGTCTTAAAAATTTTTGTATCATCTCTCTCTCAACTTTTTTTTCTTAGCATCCTCACTGACACTTTTTGAGTAGTCTGTTTTTTCACAGGACAGCCTGATAGCTGCAGCTGTAGCTCCACTTCTATGAAGTGCTCTGTGTAACTTATATAAGAAGCCTTTAGTTTATTCTGAAAATTTTCTTATCTTGCAGCTGTGCTTCATCATCGTGTTCTCACCACCAAAGGTGCAATAAATGTCATTCTGACATGCTGTCATAAGAGGCTAAAATACTACTGATAATCTTTCTCATTATTCTCAGAACAATTCAGTTCTACCTGACACTCTGAAAACTAAGAGTATAACACAAATTTTGCAAACTGAATACCTGAAAAGCTAAAATACTGCGAATTCAGGGTGTTGAGCAACTATAGCTTGCTATTATCTTGTCTGTGTTAATTATGAAAGAATCTTCCAAGAGTGCTTTAGCTGCACTCTGCACGCTGGCATCAAGGCTCACCTTCTGTTTGGTAAAACTGGGTAGCCTGGAGAACCCTGGTTTACTGAATTTCATGCTTAGCTGAGTGTTTTGATCAGGGCACCAGACTCTGTATTTGATTTGGAATGTTTGCTCCAATACACAGTTATGATACAGCCCTCATCTCATGTCAGTATCTTTATCATGTTTATTTTTTTTTTAGGTCAGAAATCTTATATACTTCTGCAATGACTGAAGAAATAAAAAGCAAAGAATTCTTCACTTGTCCCTCAAAGATGCATAAAGACTTAAAGTAAATCATTAAGGACAAAGCCAAGCCCTGACTGCATCTACTCCCCTGCAACTTTTCCCTCAGTGCAGCTAATTCTGCCTGAGAGAAGCTGAATGATGCAGCTCACAACAGTCTGACTGCCTATAAACTTTTCAGTGGTGTAAATTAGGTGGTCTTACTCAACTCACACAAAGTTTTCAGTACAAAGAAAGAATTTCCTTTATGAAATTAGGGTTAATATTTTCACTGGTCCATCTTTCCTTGGGAAATGCAAGCTCCCTTTGCTTTCATGGAAGTCAGTCAATAGCACATTTGCCTTTAGCAATTTCATGTGTGGACACTGTACCTGTAAAAGGCCTCTGAAATGTCAGTTTCCTATGCAATTACAAAATATTTTTTTCTCGGATTGTAATTTTTACATGCACTGCTGAAAAATAGTAATTCAGCTTGCCATCTTCTGTTAAGGACTTTACCTCAATTAGCTATCTGCTAATAGTTTTCTCATTAAAGGTTTTTGCACGTTTTTTGAGTAAACCTATTTCTTTAAAGTTTTGAAATAATGCAATAAATATTTAATATATGATTTTTTAAACTTTTCCAGCTTCAAAGTAGTCATTTAAGGACAACAGGTGGAAGTACAATAGCTATACAATTAATTGAGCAATTACTTTAGACCCGTGTCAAATTCGTGTACTTAGAGACTTGACTATTAAACTTTACTGACTGTCTTTGGCATTCTCATGCTTCAGCAGTTCTAGGGGATTAAGCATTTCAAAAACACATAAGTACTTTGAATAAGACAGGAATAGCTGGTGCTTAAAGCATCCCCAAAGCACGAAGTAACAGTGTTTGATTTCACTTTGCCCTGAAATGGAAGTATCTGCAGAAAACAGGAGAGCAGTCAACAATAATCTGTTTAAACCTGGGTCTGAACCATCATCCCACCACACTTTCTCCCCTGAATTCAACAGCTGTTGCATCTGATTGTGACGACTGTTCTGCTTCTCTTAAGACTCAGTTAAGACACAGAAACATTCATTTGCCTCAGCACTCCTCTGACTATAGCAGTCAGTATTTTCGATATTAATTACTTCAGGTAGTTAATGGTATTCACCCTTGTAATTAAAGTTGGATATTAAGGTTGTATTCCTGCTTTTTATAAGAAAACTGTACAGACAGATGTGTAATAAGATACCTTGTGTGGACAGTAGGTCAGTGGTAGTTTGTTTCCATAACATGACAAGTCACTTTTGCCATGCAAGAACCTTTACCTCATCTGCTACTGAGATTGCCAGAAAAAAAATGACATGCTAGTGCTTAAGTGCTCTAAAAGTCAGTTTTCTAATTAAAAAGTCCTTGCTAAAGAAATAATTCAACTGGGATAGAATACTCTTGTGAAGTAATGAAATTAGTAAGTACAGCTGCAATTTAAACATGTAAAAATGCCAGAGACTGCTGGGAGCGTTATATATTGTAAGCTATTTCGTATGAAGTTCTGCACTGTTTGCTACCATACTAAAACCATATTAAAGTATATCTTATACAACTAAGATACCAAGCTAAACTGAGAAGACTGGACTTGATTGGTATTCACACTGGTGAATAAAATAAAGAAGAAAATTGAGAAGCATTGAATTTGCAAATATTAATACACATCTACAAAGCAATAGTATAAAAGCTGAATGAGAAGTATCTCACTTAAAACCATAGCTTCAGAAGGATTAGAAGCTCTTATTCCCATTGTTGACTGCTCTAGAATTAAATTTGAAAAATTTATTTCATGAGTTTAAACTAATGAAATCTGTGTGGAAATAACCTAACGCTTTACAAACACCTGGAAACATAAAGAAGCATCCATCTAAACATTGCAAATACTCTTGCCATGTCACTGTAATGATTTTGGAGCACCACAGATAGAGAACTTGGAATAGTATTTTTGATTCATTTTACTTTAGAATGCTTAGAAACAAAATGTGACAAGTTATAATACCTATCCTTCAGAGGTGAAAGTACCCTCCAAATCCCTGCCCTCTTTCTCTATTTTTCTCCACTCTGTGACAGGAAAAAGAAAAAGAGCATAATTTTGTAGGTGATGGGACCATAAGACAGGTTTGTGATACTGAAATTTATTAGTTTGCAAAACAGTAAAACCAAAATAGAAGTCACATGGTATAAATTCAAGTGATTTGTTGACCCAAGGACCTAAAAACAGAAAAGACAAACATGACATTAGAAAGTTAAAAGCTGTGACTCTCTTAAAATCTTGTAATCAGATTAGCACTTTAAGATCTGTCCTGATGCTTCCAGGCCTTCCTTCTCCTCAAGCCACACTACTTGTTTCTTTATTGAAGCTTTGCAGTATCACATAGTCTACTCTGCTTGAAAGCCCATCATTCCAACTTACATGGCATTAAAAATGGTTATTAAAGGAATGTTTGTCCATATATAAAATTTTGACTGTAAACTCAGTTATCTGTTATTGGCACCACAATTCCACAAGTATTATATTCTACAATACTTCAATTTAGAAAGAAAAAAAATCCACCAAATGGGGAAGAATGAAAAGAAAACCTGAACATAAAATGAACAAGAAAGGAATCTTTTGCATCCACGGTTGGTTTAATTGTGTTTTTATTGATGCAGATAATGATCTTACCATTCTACAAAATGAAAGTGAAACTCCTACATCCTTCTAATTTACCCCTGGATCTCATTGCTTTAAATTGTGTTTAGTCCTGTCCTCTACATACCTTTTTGTAAAGTTGCATTGACAAAGCATTAGTAAGAACTTGTTGGAAAGAATGCATTTTATCTTCATCTAGAAGTCAGAACTTATTTCCACCTCCCCCCCTTTTTTTTAATTGCAGTATGCAAATATATGAGATCTGTCCTGGCAGGAGTTTTGCACATTCTAGATTTTCACAAACACGAACTCCATTATATTTAGTATAAACATTATTGCAAATTTGTCTCCTTTTATGTCTCTGTTTTTATGGGTTTTTGTTTGTTAGTTTTAAATTCTATGACATCTTTCAAACTGAAAAACAAACACCTTAAACTGTTATTGGCATCAGTGCCAATTATGTGAGGCAACTCGGGTATGGCTGAGAAAAAGCAAAGGTGGAAGGCCAAGCCCTCTCTCGAGACAGAGATATGTAACTCCATCCAGAGATGGGATTCAGAGCACCCAAGTTACAACTTGCCTATACTAGTCTAATACAGGTGGCATGAGTTATCTGCTAACAAGAAACTGACTACTAAAGATTGGAAGCTGAGCTCAGACGGACTTTCTTAAGCTGGAAGGAAATTGATTTCTCCAAAGCAAGAACTGTAATAATTATAGAAAATAAAAAAAAATTAGTACCATTTGATCATAACACATTATTTCTCGAAGCCAACATTTCTAGGAAGACTAAGGATTATTAATGAGTGAGGAAAATGTATTATTTAGGGCATGTTACTCTCAGCAGCACCACTTTAACTGATATTTGTTCCAACTGGGTAATGTTACTCCCCCAGCTCAAAAGTCTGTATTATTTGTTTTAAAGTATTTTTTATTATTTTTCTACTGTATTGGTCACAAATTTTTAAATAATTTTATTCAAGGCACTAATATATTAAAGTTATTTGTGATACTGGATTTTCAAATTTTTAACTTATTTCTGGCCTTTTTATATTCCTTTCTTATTAGAGGATTAGAACTATTGTAATCATGTCTGCGGACAGTAAACTTTCTCAAAGAAGTTTGTAGCCCTTTAGTTCTAAAGAAAATTAGTTTTCTGGAACAAAGTGCAATTAGACCACATGCAGCAACAGCTACATGTCTCTCCTGGAGGGAGAGCTCATTCATGCACAGTGACAAAGATGAAGAATTATGGGCGAGTTGTAGGCTTATCCAGTTTTCGATGTTATTGCACAAGTACATCCTTCCCTCTTTTCCTCTGAGTCTCAAGCCTTTGTGGCTGCTCCTGTCTTTCTAGGAAACAGGCAAGAGAACTTTTCTGTTTTTCTAGTTTAGATCTAGTCTCTGAACACTGCCAGAAAGGTTTGGTTTTAGCACAAGATAGAGTCTGAAACTGAAATATATGAAAGCTTGTATTACACGTTACATCTCACTCATTGTGGAGGGCTGCCTACAACCAATGTAAAGCTTACTTATATGAATTGATTTTAAGTCACCAGTATTATGGTGAACTTGGAGGGATAGAGATGATTAATTTGGAGAGAAGTAACATTAAACACGGAAGGGGACAATCATCAGGGGAATGCTAATTATAGGAGAAGTGAAAGAATTCAGGAAACAAGTTATGAAGGATCATTAGCTTTAAGAGTCTAAAAGGGCACATGTGAGGTTTCCGAGAACCTCACTGCAGAAGCACTGAAGTTGACTAGCAATATGCAGTGATGACTGTGTGAGAGAAAAGCCCCAAGCATGTGTGTAGAATATGAGAATCTGATCCAGGTGGAAACAATGGGATAGCAATGTGCTTCTGTGTCTGGGGAAGAGACTTAAAAGTAAAAAATTGAGTGAACAAGTGGCAGAGCATTGAGGTGTATCTTCCTGCTATGTATATAGGTGGAGAATGAGGTGTTATTTTTTTTCATTATACAAGAGACTCAGAAGGTTTGCCTCTGGATCTACAAATTTTCTTAGCAGAAACACATTATTTTCTGCACTTCACACAGTAATTTCAATGAGTCATTGGAATTACCAATTGCATATAAAGTTTTGTTTCGTTTGTTTTGGTTGATGTGCATTTATATTGTGTATTTTGGGGGGCATAAGAAATCATATTTGATGGAAGCAAAGCTTAACCTTAAATTAAAACCAAAGTGATTGGATAGCTTAATAATTTAAACAAGTGATGTGTTAAATTGGGAAAATATATAGCACTGTTTCTCTTGTACATTTTTGCTTGGATTAGCCAATTCATTTTAGCGCGTTTAATTACGTTTTGAAGATGTGATGCAGATTTTGTTCAATTCACATTGTTCAATTCACATGTACCCAGCATGGTGATAGCTGAGGAGCAGGCTGTCATTAAATTTTTGCCATACACTAATCACTCCAATATGTTTAGAACTCTTCAGGATAACTGTAGTATTCTGGGTGTGCAATTCTAAGTTTATCACAACAGTGAACATACTGTGAAGATTTTCTTAAATCTGACATATCCTAATATGGGCCTGCTGAAACTTTTGCATTCAGCCTCATCTTCGAATCACAGATAACTTCTAGGCTAATATCATGCTTGAGAAAAGGACATGGCTAGACCTACCTTCTAGGTTTACTTCTCCAAGCATTGGACTGAAGTGGCACCTCCATGAAAAGCATTCTTTGCATATCTGAAGCAGCAAGCAACAAGTGAAAGGGCACAGAGAAAAGCTGTTGGGAGAGAATGTTAAGAAAATCCTGTCAGTTTATGGTCAAAGAAAACATAAGAAAAACAGAAAAACATGCAAGGAAACAGGGGGGTTCTTACCCTGTATAACTATAGATGTGGAAAAACTGCTGAGCCTTCCTGGGACAAAGGATGGGTGAATTCCAATCCTGGGAACATCCGGAGTGGTTCTTGCACGAAGTAATGGGATTTTCTTTTCCATAACAATGCTGGTTATGCCAAACAGAAAGCTATGCTAAGTACCGATGGCGCTTAGACAGCCGGGGATGAACCAGAGGCAGAAAGAATCCCCAAACATCCAGAAACCAGTTTTTTTACAGATTGCTTAGAAATAGTAGTGAGTGAGGAGAGCACACCTGAATTAAGTGCTGGGCAGTAGGAAGATGTGAAACAAGGCTGTGTGAATATATGAGGTTAATTACAGAAATTAATGAGGCTTTTATCAGTCGCACGTAGAGAAATGTGACCACCATCTACTCCTCAGTCAGTTTCTCACAGAAAACAACTCTGATACACCCTCAGAGTCTTCTCTTAGAGTCTTTCTGGGGAGCTTGAGAATGATCCAGGCTGGTGGGAGATGTAGTACAACAGAGTAGCTGAAGTATATTACTGCTACCTTTATTTCATCCCATGCTTCTGGAATAACTTCTCCAGAAAAAATGCTTCCTCCATGATGGTCAGGAGATTTACCTGGATTGTATATTTGTTAGTAGCTACAGTTAAAATGGATTAAAATTAAAATTCTCCTTAGTCTTTTGGAAATAGAAGTATATAATAATTGTTGTTGCAGACCTTATGAACTCTTTTATCACTTTATATATTTTTTTTGCATTTGTTTTACTGTTGAAATGTTATTGTTTTTTGAAATAACAATCTGTTGTACATTACGCAAGTGTCTTACTTTCTGAATGGTCATACTGATTTAAGTAGAGTCACAAGACCACCACAGAGACATAAAAGAAATTTAACCATACTGAAGATACACTGATGAGTTAACTCCAGAGGGGAAAAAGCATGAAGAAGAAAGATGAATGCTAGAGAACAGTGAACAGGTATAATCTCAGAGAGTAGTAAGAAGCAGGGGGTTTGCAGTGGTTGTAAATGAAAAATGGAAAGAGCCAAGATTTTGCAGGAGCTACAACAAACTTTTCTGAGTAGCCAAATGTTTAAAACACAACATCTGATCCAAGTATTCCAGAACTTTTCAGTAAGAGGGTTTGTCTCTTAATTCTATTGTAAAATCTCAAACAGAATTTGAAATTCAGAGGTTAGGCTTACTTTAAATCATCTTCCTAGTAGTTCTGGGCTACTTTGAGGGGTAGAGTAAATGCCATCACTGTTTGGCCAGCATGGCTGTTTAATCCTCACTGACGTGCTCATTACCTGCACCACAGACAGCATCACTGTCCTGAACAAGCACAGTAACATGTGAAAGAGGCTTCACAGCTGCTTCTGGCTCGTTCCTCCCACTGGCTTCCCAAGACTGACAAATCCCACCCTGCATATCTTAGAAGGATACTTCTTGTTAGTTTGACTCCATCCCTCACCTGTTTTTTTATATGCAGAACTGTGAGTCTATTTGTTTGAGTGAGACCGAATCTGATTCCCTTTTAAAGAGCTGAGAAAGAATTTTTTTTTACTGCTTTGTTCAGTGACATAGGCACAATTGAAGTAGTTCATGTCAGTTATAGACATTCAATGTTCAGGAGTCTGTAGTAATGTTCAGTCTACAGTTGCACATGTATGATAACCGATGCAATGAAGTCCATCTGTGAAACATAGCTGATGGGGAGACCTAAAAGAATCTCAGACCATGTTATTTCTTGTAGCCAGGTCTTCCTTTCATGGTAAAGAAGAGTGAATTTAAAGTTCTAAACATGTGGTGAAGAAAATTTGCTCCATCTTCTGGACTGTAAGGTAGGCAGATGGCTGGGAATTAATGTAGTAGAACTGAAGACAACTCTTCAGATCCTAACCCTTTGTCCAGGCTCATAGAGCACTATATATTTCCTTCTGTTTCACACCAGCAACAGTTAAAAGTTTGATTTTTGTGGTTTCTGTTTGTTTGGGTTTTAAAAAATACAAAGAAACACAGCTATGAAATGCAGCCAGGCACAATGCGTGAAATATTCTGTGCCTGCTAGTGAGGAATTTTGCTTGCCATATTAAAATTAATATCACCAACACTGTTGACATTAATAAAACTCTCATAAATGTTGTTAAGTCAAGTCCTGAATTTCCAAATCAAATTCTATCAGCTCCTATGAAATATGCAACTTTTAGGGTTTTATACAGTGAATGCTGTACTCAAATCTTCCAGAAAAGAAAAAAAAAAAAAAAAAAAGCTATAAAGAAATTTTAGAGTATACTCTATTTACTCTTTTCTAAGCTTAGTAAATAGATTTTTAACCTCTCTCTTCTGTTAAGTTTTGTGTACTACATGGTAGTACAACTGCAGTACATTTTGTGTACTACAAGATTTTAAGCAAATATAATAACTCCAGCTTTGTGTCATTGCTAATAAGGTAAACCTTTTTAGACAGAGAACAATTATTTTTCTCCTGCTACTCAGCTGCAGAGATGATGAAGGAATTCCTATATTCTAGTGCTTGTTTTTAGACATAACTTATGTTCAACAAGATAGTGGGTTTTATTTTGGGGAAGGTGTACTTTTTTTTTTTTTTTACAGTTCTAGTAAGTTCTGTCTTGCAGATTGACAGGTTCCAACCCAAATGTGCAACAAATACTTTCTTGAAATGGTGTTTAAAGGATCAGTACCAGCCGTTTACAGGCTCAAACATATAGTTACAGAAGATCCACACCACTTTATGCAAACAATTCCATGTCTGTGGGCACAGGCAATAATGGTTTTAGGAAAAAGAAAAACCTTTATGTAATAGTTTTTTACTGCATTTCAAATTATATGGGAAAGCTTGAAGAAATTTGTATTAGTAAGTAAGTGGTGAACTTTCCATTTGTATAATCCTTCCTAAAATTTACTTTGGTACTGATATTTGCCTGATGACATTGAAACTCACTAAATTATTCAATTTGTTATCTCTGAGGGTCATTTAAAAACACAGAATGTAATCTTCATTTTGAACTGATGTATCAAAGCCTGTGCAAGACTCAAATGAACTCTGGTCCTACACTTTCACTCGGAAACAATCAAGCAAGCTTGAACCCTGGGGCCAGGGAGAGGTATATCTCCAATATCCTTCTGCCTATCCAGTGAAAAACAGTGAGGCAGTAACTGTAATAAGTTACAATAGAGAAATTCTTTTCAATTATAGATCTGAAGACAAAGAAAAAAAACCTAGAATCTTAAGCAAAAACTACTCTGCATTTTTGGTGAGACTCTGCTTCTCTTCAGTCATTTGGAGCTGTTAGTCTACAAGATTTTTCAGCTATTTAGCAAATTGCAAAATAGATATGCTACTTTACATGGGATAACAAATCCCTAACCCAATGAGTGAATAGAATGAAAAATGCCTATAACTTTTTTTCCTCCCGCAAATGTAAGACCTTTCCACAGTTATAGTAAATGTTATTTATAGGTATGCTATGCTGTTACTTGAAGGTACGATGTGCTTTTATCAGTAGGACTACAAGAATTTTTACCATAATATCCTGTACAAAGCATGCCTTATCCTTAGGCATTTGTTGCTCAGTTGTTGTTGTGGTATTTGTTTGTTCTTGAAGTCCAGTACATTAGGATTTTCCTCCAGTAAGCATCAGAAATGTAAACATTTCACTTTTGATGGTCCAGAAAAAAA
The DNA here is from genome assembly GCF_000696875.1 of Nestor notabilis. Classification (NCBI taxonomy): domain Eukaryota; kingdom Metazoa; phylum Chordata; class Aves; order Psittaciformes; family Psittacidae; genus Nestor; species Nestor notabilis. The sequence continues at coordinate 16,797 of NW_009936087.1, read as the reverse complement.
ATTCTGTCACAATTGAAAGCAATGATTACTGTACGTATATGTGAACTCTATGTATATTCACAACTGGATTTCTTCTACTCTCTTTTATGGAAAAATCTTTTGTCTTACCTTGTCCAGACAGACTATCTTGGTCAACTTCCTTGAAAGATGGTCCTGTTATATCTGCAGCTTCAGTTTTCTCTTGCAGGAGACTAGGAGCGATAAAGCTACTTGTAGTATAAACTGCCAGTGTGGTAGCCTGTTCCACTGGAGACTCATAGCCATCGGTAATAAAGTCACTGCTAGCAGAATCATCTGCTGGAGGAGGCAAATAGGAATTCCCTGGTTTTGGAGGACTACTAGTGCTACTCAGAGCACTGAAAGGCACTGTGAAACTTTGGTGGACAGCAGAGATATCTTCAGCGTCTGGAGCAGATTTCTCCTGAAATGGTTCTCTGGAAGGTTTGGTAGGGAACACAGGTTCAGATGAAACAAAATTATTGAAGTCTTCAGGGTCACTTATGTCTCCACTTTGCACAGGGATTCCAGTTGTAAATTCGTTGAACAGGATGTCTCCTGTTCGGTCCACTGTTGCTGGGCTGGGGTAGCCCAGTGGGAGTTCCACACTCATGGAGTCCTCCTGAAAAGGTTTATAAAAAGCAGCTTTCATTATCATATTTCGCTTCCATTGCTAAAAACATTGACAATCTTTAGCCACAGAAGCTTGCAAACAGCTAACTCAGCATGAAGTCATGGGATGTCTGAAATGTTTGGCATGCAATCCTAAACACATTTCCTGCAATTTAAAAAATGGTCAGAGAAAGATGACATTCACTATCCCTGTCAATTGCTGTCCTTCTGTCATTGAAATATACTACTGAACTAGTGAGACACTATTAACTTGGTAATTAAAACAGGAAAAGCTAATCAAACAGTAATATTCACCCGTAAACACTCTAAACTCCATTGCAGTATAGCAAGACAACATTTATCTTTACAACATTTATAAAAGGCGGATATGTATTTTAGTATAAGATCCTTTTTCTGTACATTTCTGTACATTTTAACACTGTTTCATTTCATTACTCATGGAGAAAGAAATAAATATAACAACCAGTATTAACTTACCAAATCAGGGCCTGCCAGAGGAACAGTGACCATGGCCTGGATATCATTATCAAAATCACTAGATGGTACAATAGATTCTGGAAAAAAAAAATAATTAAATAGAGTTGCACAATATTTCAGCAGTAGCACCCTGAAAACTGATCAAAACAAACTCAGTAAAAACAGTATTAAAACAATACTCCACAAAAAAATTATTTTTAAAAATCCACACAAAGAAAAAAAAGTCACAGATTTTCATTAAAGATGGAAATTATGAGGAAACCAGGATTTTTATATACAGTATTCTTTGTGCTCCCTTATCTAGAATAAATGGGATAGATGAACCACGGATGAATGCTTAAAATCAGCTAAAGAGTGAAGCTCTTGGTTAAATCCACTTGGGCTATGATGACTCATTATACTGCATTGCTTATTAAGCCTAAATTCTTTTCATTTTTACCCAGAATCTACACCATCGCTAAACTCAAAGTTTTGGCTTTAGTGCCTGGTGGCTTCCTTCACTCCCCCAGAGAAGCTCTTTAAACATAGCTGCATGCAAGCTGTTTTTCTAAAACTAGTTATTAAAAATAGCTAGTGAAGGAATGTTGATTAAAATAGTTATTAAAGTGTTTTATAGCCACTTTTTTTTTCCTTAGGACTTTTAATCTACATTAAAATATGAGATTTTACTATTACAGAAAGTATTAGTTCATTCAAACATATTTTTTCAAGAAGATGCTCTTTGTAAATGAAAAACTACTGTTACAATTTGGTGTGTGTCTTAAGATCTTTTTGATAAATATACATATGAAAAAATATTTTAAACTGTTTTCCCCATTTTTAAACTACTTCCTCAAAACTAGGGCTATGCTAGCTTTGAGAAAGATCATTGATTGACTAAACGGGAATATTTATTAGGTGGATTACTGCACAGGATGAAGCCCTTCAACATTCTGCTAGAGGTCTTCAGAGCCAGCTTGTCATCTACACTCCCTCTGTGTTTTGGAGAGCAAATTGCAGTTTTATAGTGTTTCACGCCAGTGATTTTAGCTTGAGATCAAATGCTCTTTCAGGTTTCTGCCTCTCTGACTTCACTGGAATGTTAGATGGCTTCCTTACAATCCAGACTTAGCTTTCAGAAAGCTAAATTAAGTTAGAGGAAGCCCTTACTTCTTATCTTATCAAGGAGACTGGGAAATTAAAATGATATTGTGAAAATATATAGTATTTCTCACCCCTCCCTTATTTTTCTTAGTGTGCAAAATATCCAGCTTTTCTAAACAAACAACCAAGAAAAACAGATCCTCCAATATGATTGGAAGTTAGGAGTATAATTATAAAGACATTTTGCTATAAAGTTTAACTTAGATCTGTGCATCCTTGGGATGCTACTCAACACGTAGGAGAATGAGATACATCAAATGAAAACAATCTGTTAGAGAGCAAAGGAGACCTTACTGAAATTACATCAGTTTGAAAGGGCAAGGTTGAGACTTGCAGCTGACACTGTCCTGCCTACTGACCATCAGTAAACTGAAGTGTTCCGAGGTCCACTGGCAGGGACTGGTCTTCATGGAGTGCTATGGCAACCAGTTGCTGGAGGTCTGTTACTGTGAGTTTAGTTGCTGATATCTCCCTCTCTTCCTTTGGAGAAAGCGGAATTTTTTCATTTTCAACCTTATTAGATCCAATAGTTGAGATGTCACCTGCTGTGCTTTTGATTTCTGAGCCATCTCTCTCAAAGTTTACCACATATCGTGCTATAGTACTGCTTGATCTGCAAGAGGAAGATGTAAAAATGCCCAGTGTAGCAAAATCAGTTACTTGCTGAGGATTGATTTTACATACATACAAACAAAAATATATGTAACCAGAACATGTTACACTCTGTAAAAATAATGCAGATATATTTCTTCCTAATGAGACACTCATCTTCAAATTACTTTTGTAATGCCTAAACCTTTATTTCTTCTATGCATAATTTTTAATTAAAATTCCAATCTTAAGGAAAATTATAAAAATGTTCTAATATAATCCAGTTTTATCTGACCACTCAGGGACCTATAGAACTCCTAAAGTAGTTTTAAGTCACAGATTATTGGTTCAAACAGTCATAAATGCATGCTGGTTTTACTAGAAGCCATAATCACCTACTAATTATGCAGGAACCTATGGAAAGGGAGTAGAGAGTTCAGAAAACTACAGATAAGCAAAAAAATCTTATCACATCTGGCTTTTTTTTTTTTTCCCCCACTTTTTTTTGAAGAACAGCAAGGAAGTTAGCTAATATGGCAAGCAAATCACTTTTCACAATGGCAATTAGTTTTCCAAGTCCAAATTAATGTATAGAGCTTCTCTCTAGAAGTCATTGTTAAATACAAGTCTCAGACTTTCACCATTATTAATGCAATTTACATAAATGCTAAATTCACCTAATTAAAATGGAAAAAAAAAAAAGTACATTGTAAAACATTTGTACTCCATTATGTTGCCTTTTATAATATCAAAAGGCTATAGTGAGGAGATTTCCACTTTATCTTAGTATGTGCTATGTATTTACATGATGTTGCAAGAATTCAGAAAAAGCATTAGCCAGTTCTTCTATTTACAAGTAAAAAATTCTGGGAGCTGCTAGACAGATTATTCCCCAGCAGCATTTTTAAGCAACAACAGACTCAGTACCTGTTTGTATTACCAGTCAAAATCTCCCTGCATTTTATCAGGCTAGTTACTGGTCCCTTTGCCATTCTAGCTAGCCTGATAATGGAGATAACAAATTAAACTTTACATACTTATTGAAGATGATGTGTATATGGGAATACAGCTAGGAAACAGCAGATCAAAAATGGAAATTTAAATATCAAGTTTCCCTATTTATTCTTTACACTTTCAGTTTATTACTCATAGAGATCTTTAGTGACCTGTACGTGAATTTTCTTACGTCAAACACTTTTCTTTTTCAGAGGGATTCTGACAAAATTCAATTGCATGAACATTTCAGATTCAGGTAAAAGTTATCCCTGCTGCTTTATATGACAGATTGTGTACTTAGGCAGAGCACAATCAACTCACTTTGTTACATCAAGATAAAAAACATTTATTGATGTATCTGTGGACATTTAAAAGTCTATAAAATGATTAATCTTAATTATCAATTACAGACAAATTACCCATCTTTCTCCTTCTTCTGTCTTCATTTCATCACATAAGGAAGGGCATGATAAAGGATTGCAAAAGAAAGGAAAAATAAATTCACGTATACTAGTAAATCAATCAGTTGTACATCAAAAACATCTTTTGACAATTTATCTTCTATGTGTCATCTACTATTTTTATCTCTGTGAAAATGACAGCCTACTTTCCATTATTTCACTCCTTGGCTTCCAAACAACAGGAAGCTTGATGTTCCAAGCGGAGAAATGGGAATTTTGCTTTACCTTGATAGTTTGAAATATCTACTTTCATATTTCCCACTATAAATGGTGCAATTTGAGCACTGCCATTGTTAGTCTCTGTATTTATGGTGGCGATGAACACCTGTGACAATAGTAGCAACTATTACTGTTACCGCACGTGGTGCCTACTCAGCCCCTAGTTACAGGGGTAACTTGACCTTATAGTTACCTCTGGAAGACATGTCAATGTTGACTTTACATTATATAATGCCATTATTGTCCATGATGAATTCTCTAGCATATCTCTAATGTTGTCCTTCCATATTGTCTTGGAGGAAATGCTGCTAATGTATGTAGTAATATGGCTAAGGGAAAAAGGACGCTATCAACTACCCGTCTTTGCTGATCTGAAACTCTCAGGAACTAACTGAATTACTAGATTATGGGAAGCAATCCTGGTCTTCACGATGATCAATATACTTTCATATCAGCTCCTAATGCAAGATACTAAACAGGAATGGATCTTGGATCTCCTGAACTCACTTGAAGTGGTGAGGCATTGGAACATGTTGGCCAAAAACTGGTAAATGCTCCATCCCTGGCAGTGTTCAAGGCCAGGTTGGACAGAGCCTTGGGTGACGTGGTCTAGTATGAAGTGTGCCTTCCCATGACAGGGGAGTTGGAACTAGATGATCTTAAGGTCCTTACCAACCCTAACTACTCTATGATTATGTGATTCCAGGAGGTTATTTATTGCAACTTGTAACTGTAAGTTGTTACTACAGATTTTCTCTGCTTGCTTTGCAGTAGCCAGTTTTTTGATTTGTTACTTCATAATAAAAATGTAAGCAACTATTTTTTACTCTATTTTGCTCTTCTCTGTCCTTTCCTCCAGCAATTTTGCAGAAAGAAAAGCTCAAAAGATGCATGGTCTTGTCTAAAATTGGATTGCAATATGAATGTTCTTCAACATACATTAAATATTACCAGAAGCACTGAATGTTCCTGATACAGTGCCAGAAATCCATGTGGACTTATGTCTTTTTTTCCTGCTTGTTATTTGCTTTCAATTTTTGTTATCTCTTACTATTACTAATTTGGTTTTCCCTTGATTGTTTATATAATGTGCTCTTATCTATAGAAGCATAACCATATAAAATACTCAGGTTTTGATTCCTCTCACTTTCCCTGTAGATTCTCTATTGAAAGAAATGCACGATAGCTTCTATTAGCAGTAAACATACAAGGAAGCTAAAAGTAAAAGAAATGGCAAGACAGAACACAAGTATTAAAATATGAAACCATTTTAATTGTTTGTGACACCTGAGAAACACTTATTGGAAAAGTTTTTATGTGTGTGAGCATGGATCTTCCTGCAACCTTCTCTTGCCAAAGCGCCTTCACTGAGATCTATGAAGGGCACAGGATGTGCACACAAAAAAAATAGCCACCTTAATAATCATATTCCTGACTCTTTTAATCTTGCCATTTAAGAAAGTCCTTAATACAACATTGCTAGCAAACAATTTCAAATGATTTATTATTTCACCCCTCAGGGAATCAAAACTAGTTCTACTTAGTAATTCAAACCTTCATAGCCTCACTTGGAACATGTTTGCATTTCTCTCCATATTGTCTCTGTGTTGTTTCCGGAAAACTATTTTCTGTCTATAGCAATACACCCACCACTATTCTGTAAGTCTGTCCATGCTGGAAGGATAGAAGGAAGAAGAGAATCCTAGTAGCCAATAGAAATGAGTCCCATTTTCTTACTTACTTAAATCCTAATACGTGGATTTCTTTGAATCCTGGAAGTTTCTCAAATATTTTTTGCATCTATAGAAAACAATAAAATCATTTAATACATTGCTGTTCTAGTGCCAAAAAGCAAGCACAGGTTGACTATCTAGACAATATGTCCCATATTTCAGAAAGACCTTTGGGAAGCAGTCTCAACTATTGCCCTCTTTGTGGTATCATCATTACTGAGCTCAAACACAGTATTTAATTTGTATATGCTTCCTGTATTACCTGTTAACAGGCGAAATAAAGTATGAAATACATCCTTTTTAGTAATGTAATTATGTAAATAAATGATAATCTAGTTCATAATAAAGCAAGTCAAATAAAATGAATCAAATATTTTTCTCATTTTCAGCAGTTTTGGTCCATGAATAATTTTGTGTTTCATGTCACCTTAACTGTAAATAGTTACTTAGAAATAGTAACCAAATGCAGATGGATTTAGATTATTTGTCAAATAATTTCTAAATTAAGCAGTTATAACTGTCTTGTACAAATAGAATAAATTAATATATTTTTAATTCTGATGTAAACAAATGTGCAGTTACATGATTTGAATAGAAGAGATAGTGTGAAGAATAAACAATGAGCAGAAAAGGTCAACTGAGTATACATTTAAGACAATAAATGTTTTTATCAGCACCTCAGGAATTAACAATGTTTTGAGATCCAGCAGATTCATCTTCTAGTCTTTTCTAATTGCAGCAACATTTATGCAGCTAAGTCAAATGAAACATTTTATGTAGATCTACTATGTGAGAGGAAAAGGATTTTTTTTTTTTTAAATGCACAGTTCCACAGCTCCTTTCTATTTCATTTGCTGTTCCTGTTAAGTACCAGCTAACAAACACATCATCTAAGTCTTTCATCTGGAAGCAAAGCCTGTGGATTTCAGAGAATTCAATACTTGAAAAGAAATGAAAAAGCCTTTTGAGGAATCGAGTCCTTTTAATTCAGCATATCACTTAAAAAGTGCATGAACTAACATGGTAATCTTTCCTCTTCCTTGACTATGTGATTCTGTACAAACCTAGCATACATTTAAAACTCATTCATTCATGCATAAGCATTTACTGGAACAGGCAGGGGATGGGTGGTCAAACCGACAGGTTTCTTTGCATGTCTTACTCAGTTTAAGTGAAGAAGGAGCAGAAGATCAGTGTGTTATCACAATAACGGGTATCAGCCACACTGTGTAAGCCTAGATGTGTTTTTTGTCACAGCAAACACAACAGACTATTATGGCTAGTGCAGAAAATAGCCTGCCATCTGCCCCCCCTCTCCCCCTTATCCATCTCTTACAAGAGGATAGTAGGAAAGGAACTGAGGTAAATACTTCATATTGAGCTTGTTCTGACTTAGTAAAAGTAGTGCAGAAGTAGCAACTAGACTGTGGGGAAGATCTAAAACATTACTCGCGTGACTAGTGCTCACTGAAAATAACAGAGATTAAGGGCCTCAATCACTAGGATGCAATCAATTTTCCTAAATTTAGACAAGCACCACCATTTTAGATGCCTTAAGGATGTCTTCCACTCAGTTGCTGGTTCAAAAGAGTGTAGCTCTGTCATATTTGAGAGGCCCTTGCAGATGTATTGGATAACTTGAAGCATCTTAATGGCACAAGGTATCCATGTTTAGGTAAATTAATACCCTTTTAGCCATATTCTACCAGCTGACTATTCTTGGTCACTCTTCTTGCTTCTCTTTATATCACAATGAAGTTGATACTTTTTTTTAAACTGTATGCATATATGCCCCTTCCTATTTCCTGCTCTTGCCAGATTAATCTCAATTCACTGAGTAATGTAGTGCAACTGAATCTGCATTCCATTCTCCAGGAGATTTTAAATGCATGTTGTGGTATACAGATATACTTCTGAACATTTGAACTCTAATGTCCTCTGTAACTCTTCCTTCTTGCTGTGTCCTGGAATTAACTATAAGCTGAGCTTGGAACTCCATAGCATCAAACTTCTCAAAGCCTTCTCTGGAATTTGTACAGAAGCTCATGTAGCTGGAACAAGGTTTTAATTCTGAATCTAATCTCCTCGTTCTCACCTTTTGATTGCATTTGTAAAACTGTCTTGTATCAAGACTGCCCTCTGTCTCCTCCATGCCCTATCTTTGGAGGAAAGCACATCAGGTGTATTTTGTGTTACTGGACTACAAATAATTTTCTACTCCACATTGCATGTCAAGAACTGCTTTGGATCCTTTAAAGTGACAAATAAAATTTGATGACAATGGAAAATAACTAAACAGTCAAGAAACTTAGCATTTCTCCCCCTCTAATTAATGAAGTAACTTAAAAGCCGGATTGCAGAATTATATCATTATATGCCTAGTAAACAAAATCAGCAGGCAGTTCTGTCTAAGGATAATCTGGAAATCTCCAGAGAAGCAACTTTTTATCAGCTCTGCCAAAATGTTCTTCAACATTTTCTGTGCAAATCTGAAACTGAACCAGGGTAGTTAAATAGATTACACTAAGGAATGCTCATGAAACTAACAAGAAGATGTAGTTAATTCTACTAAGAAAATCTTTTAGAAACCTCAAATCATTAACTGCTATCTGTTAAATTTATAGCTGAGCAGTCAATATTATTAATTATATGGAAACACCACAGATGTTCCAGTTCTTACAGAAACTCTGGTAATGCAGAATAAAATGACTGGAAGTCCTTTGAAGAATAGTTCAGACAACAGTAGCTAATTACTTTTAACATTTATATTACATTTCTCATTAGGTTTATTGTAGAAACTAAATTATAACAAAGTACTGTCCATGAATTTCTGATTAAGCCCAAATGATGTTCCGAAAGTTACTCTGTTCATCAGTTACCTGAGGCCGTACTGCTGACAAAGACATTGACTTGTTAGCTTAGCTGCTGAACAGATGGCCTAAATGAGGGGAAAAGCTGACTATACATGAAGGAAACTGAAGGTCTTAAGATGACAAGAATTATCTATTTCAAGTGAGAGCAGTAGACTTTAATTCTGTTTCATGGTGAAGGTAATTTCATAATATGAATCTCAGCCAAGGTACAAAGCAGCATATTGGCATTCACTCAGCCTCCTTACCTGCAGCTGAAATTTGGCAGCTAGTTGTCGGTACTGTGGGGAGTTGGGATCATTAAGTTCAGCTGTGTACTCCTGATCAGTGAGAGTGACACTGAATTCTACCATTTGCTCCACAGGCAGTTCTGGGACCGTATTCGTTCCCAGCTCCTGGAAAAGAAGGGGAGAGAAAGAAAAAGTGAGAAATGAAACTAAGTGGATTTTTTCTCCTCAGTATTTAATAAGTAGAAGTGTTACCTTTTAAACTCATCCCCAAAATAACTTAATATATAAAAATACAGCTCATCAGCTAAAGAGAATTCTGTAATGTTCTATCATATAAACAGAGAATTAGGGAATATGCATTTACTATATGACACCCTTATAGCTTTTGAGGAGCTAGCCTTTAGGGAGCTGATCACAAAGGACTAGGCCAAGAAAGAATGAGGAGACCAATAACATGGGGAAACTAGTTAATCCCAATCTCCCAGTACATCTCAAATATCATAAATAAGTGATTTTAAAACATTTTTTTCCCCTTTTATCATACCTGCTCTTTTGCTCCAAGATGTAAAACAGGTGGGTAACACACAGTTGAGAATATTAGCATTATATTGCTGTCTCAAATTATGAGGTTGTAATAATTTTGGACAGTAAAAAGAGCATTTATTTGGGATGACTTCAGTACAGTTCCTGTACCAGAGCTGAGAAGCTTGCAGAGGCAGGATGAAGAACAGTGGAGATTCACCAGGGGTGCAATGGATAAGGCTTTCTTGAGGGCTTTTCAAAATCCTTTGAGGGCATTTCTGCCCTCATACTCTTGGCAGCAGCAGCACCAAGACTTTGGGTTCACCCAAGTGAGGAGGTGATATGAGCCTCTTCCCACAGCCAGTATATACAAATGAAAAAAAAAAAACCAAACAACCCCAGAGCAACTCTTCAAGGAGCTGCTTTAGAAGGTAAAACATTTAGAAATTGAAAAAGGCTCAAAGCAAAGCAGAAAGGAAATGAAAGAAGCTGGCTCCCACCTATGGCTCCACAGCAGGGAAGTCCACCCTCATATCCTGGTGAGGCCTTGGTCTTACTCTAGAGGGAGGTTCTAGAAGGTTCCTGAAGCCACACAGCTGTGCTGAGACCAGGGCCACCTCCTTATCACCACCAGGTGCAGCAATCAGGAGAGGGAAAATAACAGCCCTTCCTATCACCCCCACCCTTGCCTTAGACATAACCTGTGGTGGTGGTTATAAATTTTTAGATGAAAGGCCAGCTCTGCTGCTGTGCTTTATGGCTCCTCTAAGAACTTCAGTGGAGGTCCCCTGTTTGATAGCTGGCTGTCTGGCTGGCAAGTAGGTCTAGTCCTACCTCCTGTCTTGTGGAAGGCTCAGAAGGTATTCCTTTTTACATTATTTAATGAAGAACAAGGTCACAAAATGGTGCAAAATAGGCAATGGGTCCCTCATTAAAAGAATGAAGACTCTGCCTAAAAGCTGTTGCTGTACTTTTATGCTTTCTACCCTGTATGCAAGAAACACCACACACTGTTTCAGTACAGAACAGGTGCTAATAAAACCCTCTAGTTCTACTAACAGTAATACAGAATAGCAGGCAGGGTTTATAAGTGCTAACCGCTTATAAGGTTTCCTCCTCTTCTAGCTGAGCTCAAAACCAAGAGGTAAGTGAAAAGTGGGATAGGAAAATGGGCGGCCCTCACCTTCACAGGAATCTTTGTGTCATTAACAATTTCATTGAGCAATGTGCCGTTAGGTGCCGTTACATATGGAGTCATGGATGTGCCAGGGACACCTGGGGGGATTTAAAATAAAATCAGGCAAGAACAGGGTTGTGCATCAAAAATCATTATCTTTTTCTGTTGGTCAGGCACCAACTCACTAAGAAGCTTTCCTTATGGAGAGTGCATTTGAGCACAAGAGTGTGCTGGTGGAAGATGGGTAAAACTGCTGTTTTTTTACAGTAAACAGCCTTTCTTTCCAGGTCAAAATACCAATGGCATTGTATGTGTGTGGCTAAAAGCAAAAATGGCACTGACAGCAATGAAATAATGTGAATTAAATTTGATAATTTCCTGTCATACTCTGTTATATGTCACCAAATGTCTAAGCTCAATTTTGCCTATTAAGATCTTTGTCTCTCTGATAGCCACCTTTCTTAAAGGCTCAATTTAAAGTAACAAGAGGCTTTGACAGAGTTTTCCAGCTAGAGACAAAATTACCATGCTGTTGCTTTCAATAAGATTCTGTCATATTTTCCTCTCCAAAAAACTACATGCAGGATGTTTTGTCCTTGAACCAAAATGCTCATATTTGCAGAGTTTTATCATTGCATAAATTTATAACATTATTTTAAAGATCTATAGTACACAACAGTTTTGGTAGGCCTATTTGGAATAATCTGCTCAACATCTCGACATCACTGTGACTTTTTGGCTTGTTTATTTTGGCTAACAGTGTGCAGCTGACACTTTAAATGTCATTTCATACCTGAAGCAAAATTAGTTCTACTCTCTACAGGTGAAACTGGGAAAATGGATGCATTTAAAGACTGAAACAAACTTGGAATGCTACATCTGAGTAGCAGACATGGTGTAAATAAAAAACGCTTCTTATAGCTTATTTTGGTAAAGCATGTCATTGTACTTTACTGTACTTGTCATGCTTCTACTGCATTCATTAAAGTACAGCCTTCTAAGACCTATGAATCATTGGTTTTAGCAATTCTATTTAATAGGCAGGCACACAGCAAGCAAATTTGATTTTACCTGTAGGAATGGAAGGAATGTCTTCTAGCTTTTTGCCACCTGTTTTCTCTGTGGATATTTCATCTTTCCTATCAATCAAATAGAAAGGAGTGATTTAAAGATCATCATGCTGTACTTGCAATGGCAAAGGTGTAAAAAAAAAAAAAAAGAAAAGAAATAACCCCTGTATTAAGTGTACTTTAAATGAGAGAATTTATTTCTAATGGAATATTTGATAAGCTCATTAAACAGGCAATGGAACTGTAGATCGTATTTTATATTTTACAGTTTATACATTTCCTTTCCTCTTCTTCAATATGATATTTGATTTTACAGTGAATAAAAATACTGATTTGATATATTCTTCCACCAAGGACTATCAATCCTGTCAGGAGTCTGCTCATGAGGTATCATGACTGATTTTCTCCAGCAATTAGAGGGATGAGGTCACAAAGATTAAATCAGTGCACAGTGCTCTTTGAAGTCTACTAATGGTTGACCACTGACTAAAACGGAATCGAGACTTCTTGTACATTGTCTAAACCAACTATTGTTTCCTTTGCTATATCTCCTTCTATTAAGACAGTTCAGTGGGGGCTCTAATTTTAAAATGAATGGACATTTCATGGTTCCAAGGGTGTTTCATATGGTTTGGTGTGAGGAGAGGATGTGTGACTTATTTTTCAGTTGTCAGCCTGCATTATAATATCATAACATTTCCAACTAATGATAGTTTCAAATCAGATTCCTGGATGAAGATTATTATGAGTTGTAGGAATGTTTATGCTTGGATCTAGATGTAATATTAATGGATTAATGCCTGCCATGGTCCCCCTGGTAGACGGCTGAAAACTCAAGAATATGGTGAGTGTTATGTACAGATTGTCTGCCTCGCATCACAGGTTTTGTTTTTGTATCGTTGATACTATTTTCTTTTGTAAGCTTTATAGTTGTGTGCTGATGAATAAATTGTGTAACTGAAAGTGTTAACTTGCCTGAAAAGCGGAAGTGGTATGTATACATAAATATATTTTATAATAGATGTGTTAAAGTTTCATACAGGTAAGCCTATAGCATAATTTCTGTTCCAAAACCAAAATTTTATTCATTTTTAGCTTTTGGAAACATTTAGAGTCTTAGGTAAGAATCTTATAACATTTTGGTATTTTTCTCTGAAATTAGGGGTTGAAGAATTTCAGCTGTTTCAGGTTCTAAGTAATGTGATAAAAACCCCACAGCATAAAAAAACCCCAAACAAACCAAAAATAAAAACAAAACCCAATCGTGGAAACAAACGAGGATAGCATTCCTCATAATTTCTATAGAAATAGCTATTGTTAAGGCAGTGCACACAGGTGGTGTGTTTGTGAACTCTAACAAGAATGAAAGAACTAAGGGCACTGCAGATATGTATTGTGGTGTTAACTGAGACAACACAAAGCTTGTAGCATAGACAGAAAAGACAGCTGGGCGGCATTTCTATACAGGACCAACCTGGCTGTATAATAACATAAAGAACATGGAAAAACTCACAATTTACCACATCCTCGAGATATCTTGTGTGGTAAGAACTAAAATATTTGCAGAGTTTTCACAATGTTAACTAATTATGTGTTATGTCTTTAACTGGAGACTGATCTCTTGACATGGCATCTACAGAAGTTACAAAATGTTTCCCAAATCACACAGTACTAAAGATAAAGTCCAACAATGCATAGTCACAGCTGCCTGTATTTCCAGCTAAAATATCAGTAATTTCATATAATTTACTTCACTTTCTGAACTGTGTTTGGGGAAAACTGTATTGAACACAAAGAGCACAAGAACTGAGATCAGTCACTTATTGTTTTGCTGCTGCTCTTTGCACCAGTCTGAGTGAAAAGACCTCCCTTTGGAGTTCTGGGGAGCTTGATTAAGCCCTACATTATAAAAAATATTTTTCTGAGAAAGGATAATGGTCAAAGCTCCCACGTTGTGATGAATAAAGATACAGAAGACCTCTGTGATCATGAGACAGTGTAATTTAGGAACGGGAAAGATTATTTGCTGCACCCGAAGATCTAAGAAAATTTGAAGGAAAAAATAATACATAAATCAGGGACTGTGGACAATGATATGTCTGATGTACGGTAGTATTTATATGCAGAGTGACAGAGTTCAGTGTTGCAACTTTAATCCAGCCATTCTCAGATTTCTGATTGTTGTCAAGAGCACTTTTTCCTTTTTACAAGAGTTTATGGAGTAGAGCGTCACGTTAATTAACACTATGCTGATGTGCAAAAATATAGGGCAAAGCTAAAGTGAAGGCATAGTGTTTTTATATTACTGCTTAATGTAATCTCCAGATAAACTTTTGTTCAAGTCTGAATTTCTTTTTCAGAATGACAGCTGTTGTGGGTAATCTTTTGTCACACTCCCAGTCAACACTAGTCTAATGCATAGCCCTTGTTCTGTCACTGTTTCATGCTCACGTTAGTCAAAGAAGACATTCTGTAGGGTCTCAAAGTGAACAGAAAACTCAGACATTTATCCACCTTCATTGTAATTCAGTCACTGTGTACTATGATACCTACAGCATACACCACAGCTCTCACAGCACACACCAACTACATTACAGTGCTATCTGTGTATCTGTTCACATTCACGCACATCTACACATATCTTTTTCAAAAAAGGCAGTAACATCAAGTGGCAAAATTCTGCTTGTGCTTACCTTTCCTGGAAGGTTCTATGTTTTACTCGCTGCAAAAAGATTAAGAAAAAACAGGATTTTACTAGTTGGTGTATCCAACCATTGAGTAGAAACCTGTTAGCTCTTTTGTTTATTGTACTTTTATGTTGTCCTTCTAATACATGCCCCCTCCTCTTCCTGAGCAATACTTTGCCTTTATATAAACAGATGGGGAGGGACTTGGAAGTCTCCCTTGTTTCTAAACAAATGTCAGTAATCCTTACCCGTTGGATTATTTCCAGGTGCTCTTGGGAGTTGCTGAAGTTTTTGCCAATGTCAAATATGCAGAAAGTTTCCCTCTGGCAGGCAGTAACCCAGTTCTGATATTCAGAAGTATCAGGAATCCGGTCCAGAAAAATACGAAAGGCTTCCCATACAGCTTCCTGGCAGACTGAGTAAGAAGAAAGGGGCTGGGAATGGATGCTTTGTACCAAAAAGTAAACTTGAAAGCCTTTTTTAAGTGATTTGGGATTTACACATTTTATTGTAGTTAGTAAAAAAAATCTAGCTTCTAGGAATTTTTAGAAATATAGGTCTTTTATACATTTCTGAGTTGACAGTCATTTAACTTTATGCTGAAGGAGTAGCCATCTTTGAATTAACAATTGTTGATTTCTCTCATTTTGAAAGATTAATTTGGCCTGATATCATCATCATGATGAATAAGGGGCAAACACAAAGCATACTTCCTTCACCTCAAAGCTACATACCTCCAAAGGTACAAATTGGATATTCTAGTAATCTAGCAGTAGTCATACTTGAATAATCAGTTTTAACTGTGTTCAAAGGTTTTGTACATTAATATGCTTAACTATGCATACTATTAGTATGCTCAACTATGTTAGAAAAAGATAAGCAGAACATTTAAAATTTTCACAGATAAAATTTAATGGAAAAATATATTTTAAATGTTGCTTGCTAAAATGATTTCATTATATCCCAGAATTTAAAAGTAATTCATTGTTTTAGAATCTTAAGGATGTTCTACAGCAGGTACATACTTTTATGTTTCTTTAAACACCTGTGGAAAAAATGGATTACTTAATATCAGGAAAATTCCTTTGAAAAGAAAGAACATGTTTTCCTCCCTCTTTACACTACTGTACGCAGTCATTTGTTCAATGTTAGATATTTCCTCCATGGTGATGAATCACTCAGTGAAATGCCAGGCTACATCAGACAAGGTTAACATGTACTTTGGCTGCAGAGAGAACAGTAATGTTCTGCATCATTTGGGGAAATGAGAATGAACATAGAGAGTAAGACAGATGGGAAGACTTTGAAAAGGTGATATTCAGGAATGGCTTTAAGGGAGCTTATTTTATTGGATGCAAACTAAATTAATTACACGAGATTATGTGAAACACAATATAATATTGGAGACTCTTACATATTCAATTGTCTCACTTCTTATGCAAGAAAGCTGTGAAGTTCAGCTGTGTATGTTCGAAAATATATTAGAATACCTATTTCAGCTTGACACCCAGTTATTTGATCTATTTTTCTAGCAGTCGGAACTCTGTCAAGCATTTAAGGGAAAACTTGCAAAAGATAAGTT
>NW_009936087.1:0-378 GCF_000696875.1 Nestor notabilis | reverse complement strand
GCTGAAAGACATTGCTCTCTAGCACTGAGAGTGGGGATCATGACATACATGAGTATGTGAGGGACAGGAGAAAGCAGCAACAGCAACTCAGTTTTAAAGTGACTGCTCAGAAATGCTTTATAAGGTTTACTTTCCACTGATGATTCTAGAAATGCAGGTCTTAGATATGTTTGCAGAAGTGAGTTTTTGAGGATCACAAAGGTGGATGGTCAGGTGGGGCTATGCTTCTCAGTGCACTCTTACCAATGTCTTGCTGAAGTTTCCTCTTTGTAAGTTGAAAAGATCCTGGAGGATGAACTGTTTCCTCCTCCAGGCAGCCACTACCTACTTGACCAACTATGCTAATATATAGAATCGTAGAATATTTAGGGTTGGAAA
>NW_009936086.1:75652-86222 GCF_000696875.1 Nestor notabilis | reverse complement strand
AACTATTCTACGATTCTATGATTCTATGATAACACCACTGAAATTAATACAAGTGTATATGTGCATGCCTACATTAACAAGAATTATTCCACACAAGTATTTATATCTGTAAATGCTAATGTGGATGTCATTCACTTTCCAAACCATTTTTTGAGAAACATTAATTTCTTTGGTATTTGTCTGCATTATAGCATTGAATTTCTAATTACATGGTCCTTTGAAGTCCCTCAGATGAATCCTTAATTGCCTATCAAGAATATCAATGCTTTTCCTCCTCAATATCCCTCTCTCTTTTTTTAGCAATGACTATAGACTAAAAAGAATGTGCTGTTTCTTAACATGTGGTTTGGCTTCAAGCTAATTATATTTTTGTTTGTTCAAGAATAATATATGCATATAAGTATAATGCCCACTTTTTAGATGCTAACAAGATTGCAGATAATACGTTTCTCATTCGTAAAGAAGTAATAATTCCGTTCTGACGAGCAAGAAAAAACTTTGGTGGAAAAATAGCTATTGCTTTTCCTAGCCTTCCAATTTCTTAGAGTTCTGAGAAACTTTATATCCAAAGTTGTTTTGATTTAGTCATACTTTGGGGAATGAATGTTCTTGCAGCAGCAGACCTGTATTCATTTCAAGTTATCACAAGAAACATTTAAAAAAAAAAAATTAGCAAAAAAAAAAAAAGGCATGTGATATCTTTGTATATCTTTGTATATATGTATACATGATTCTTGTTAATGAAGTACTGACTTCACATGCGTTCTGTTTTAAAAAATTGAAAATAAAACCATAACATCAGCAATGAATGTTTTTGATGGTTTGTTTTAGCTCCATTATTTTTTATCTGTCTCTTGATGAGATTTAATATAACCTTACATTCAGTGGCCAGTTTCACATTTTGAAGCTTTTACACATGTTTTGAGTTTCTGGAGGTCTCCTTAATTTTTAGCCATGTATAAATTCAGTGTCTAGTCTAAGCTAGTTATCTAAGCTTCCTGTATTAATAAAGTGCACAGTGGAAAGCATCTTGTCCAAAACTGTCCTAAGATTGGTATCTAAAGTGGGGACAAATGTTCTCCTCTGGAGCTTTTGTCTATCCCAGTTGAGCAGAAATTATTTCCTTAGACTAGATGCCTGACTTGTTGCCTAAGGTGGTAGATGAGATACATTCCATCCCATGTGGTAAGTAACACAGTTTTAAGGCTTCCTCAGCGAAATGCAAGTAGGCTAGTGATTTTGGAGAGTCTTATGCACTGAAGTAGCCCTCCTAGCCCCGGTAGGCCTACTCATTCTTTTAAAGCTAAAAGCATGAATAAGTTCATATAAGACAGACTCAAAACAGTCAATCAAAATAGTAAGTTGACTTCTATTTACTACAGAGTAATTTTGGATCACTTTAGCATGTACTCATTCAAATCTTGAAATATATTGGACTGTTGGGAGAAGCAAATATGAGTGTGGTGTGTTCTTTAGTATTGCTCCATGCATGTCTTAAAACTAATGTGCAGAATGAGGAACTAGCAATCCTCAATTCTAGCTCAGACTCTGAAAGCCCAGCGTTAAGCATATTTTATTACTGCTTTACAGTTTAGCTTTCTATCAATAGTTTTGCCTGTAAATTGAACAAGTACGTATTTCCTAGGGCTAAGAATGGGTACAAAGGTAGTAACTATGGTTCAGCTAATGCATTTTAACTAGTTCAGTTGAAATAACTGGACAGTATATTTGGGCCCTTTTTATTTCACTAGGAAAGTCATATAGCATCTCTGGTTCTGCCTTGCTTAGAGCCAAAAGAAATAGAGGCAGAGACAGAGGCAGACTAGAAATTATAATTTTGGCAGTGCGCAGAAATTCATCAAATACAAGCATACTATGTAACAGTTGCTCCCAATATAATTTGAGGCAGATGCCCTCAGTCTGTCCCTCTCAAAACTAAGTTAATAGTTCCTCTTGCTATTTCCTGCTGTAAGAGAGGCAAGAAACAGGCTGAAGACTTCTGAAAGCTTTAGTATTCCCATTTTCCATAGAACGTAGGTGAAAATCTCATTTACCTCTGGGAAACAGTCTATTTAGCTTATTTTTGCTATGTTTTAACTATAAAAAACTATTACTCTATCACTTTATTTTAATACTAGATTTCTAATTCAGTGTTCTGAATCCAAATGTGCCTGTCTCTGTAATCCTGCTGGGAGGGTAGGAAACTGATTGCATATCAGATAAATTGGCTCAGTAGGAAATATTCCTCCTTTATCCTCCAAAAACATGCAACTGTTTTGTACAAGCACATTCTCAAAACTTAGATCACAGTCCACAGGATCGTGCAGAGTGTGTGGCATCTGAAATAATATAAAGCTTGAATGGCACAGGAAAACACTGAGTTTTTAACATAAGCATGCAGGAGCCAGGCAGCTGTTTTCTTAGAATTACAAAAATTGTTGAATCAACTAGGTTGGAAAAGATGTTTAAGATTAAGAGACCAACCCCCACCTCACTACAGCCTCCTTTCAGGTAGCTGTAGAGAGCAACAAGCTCACCCCTGAGCCTTCTTTTCTCTAGACTAACCAGCCCCAGTTCCCTCAGCTGTTGCTTCATAATACTTGTGCTCCAGACCCTTCACCAGCTTCATTGCCCTTTTCTGGACCAGCTCCAGCACCTCAATGTCTGTGTTGTAGTGAGGGGCCCTGAAATGAATACAGGATTTGAGGTGCAGCCTCACCAGTGCTGGGTATAGGGGATGATCACTGCCCTGGCCCTTGCTGGCTGCACTATTGCCGATATAGGCCAGGTTGCTGTTGGCCTTCTTGGCTGCCTGGACACAAGCTGGCTCATGATCACCATCCCTAGGTCCTTTTCTGCCAAGCAGTTTTCCAGCCACTCGTCCTTTTCTGCAATGCGTTTTCCCAGCCACTCTTCCCCCAGCCTGTAACATTGCATGGGGTGGTTGTGACCCAAGTGCAGGACCCTGCACTTTGCCTTGTTGAACCTCATACCATTGGACACAGCCTGTCCAGATCCCTCTGCAGTCTTCCTGAGATCAACACTCCCAGCCAACTTGGTGTCGTCCTCAAATTTACTGAGGGTGCACTTAATCCTCTCATCCAGATCATTCATGAAGATATTAAATAACACTGGCCCTGACGCTGAGCCCTGAGGGACACCACTAGTGACCAGTTGCCAACTAGATGCTATACCATTTGCCACTACTCTTTGGGCTCGGCCATCCAGCCAGATTCTAACCCAGTGAAGAATCCTCCTATCCAGGCCATGAGCAGCCAGTTTTTCCAGGAAAATGCGGTGGGAGACAGTGTCAAATGTGTTACTTAAGTCTAAACAGACAATGCCCACAGCCTTTCCCTCATCAACTAGTCTGGTCTCCTTATTGTAGAAGGAGATCAGGTTAGCCAAGCAGGACCTGCCCTTCGTGAATCCATCCTGACTAGGCCTGATCCCTCTGTTTTCTCACATGTGCTTTGCGATCTCACTTAGGATCATCTACTCCATGACCTTCTCCAGCACTGAGATCAGGCGGACAGGCCTGTAGTTTCCAGGGTCTTCCTTCCTGTCTTTTTTGTAGAGGTGAAAGAGAACATGAGATATGGAAGACAAAGGATGGATGGAGCATTTTCTTGGGAACCTGCTTGAAATAGCTGTGGTAAACTTCTTAAACACTAAGAAAAAGGAAATATACAACATTGAGAAATTTCTGAGGGTTGTCTGCCAAACTTTGGAGAATAATTAGCCAGTATCAAGAGTTTCTAAGATGCTATTGCAGATGAGAATCATAGAATCATTTCTTCCTTGGTCACTGCAGTGGAAGAAAACTGAGAGGGGAAAATGGGTAGAAAAAGATCAGACCTGTTGAGAAGAGGGAAAGTGGACATTTTTTAATGATTAATTGAAAATGGGGTGAACCTACCTACTTCAGTTTGGTGCTGTGCATGTCTTTTTGAATAATTTTACTAGGATTTAGAAATTCCAGTGTGACTGCAAGCCACTACTTAACTAGCAACTGGGGTGGACATTCAGAATACCTTCAGCTCTCATTAAAATTAACTGTAATTGAGAGTTCTCAACATCTAGCATCATTGGGCCCATCCTTAGCACCTTTGTGAAAGGCCATTGTAAATAAAAATTTTAGTTGATGCATATGAAGTTATATGAATCTATAATATTGAGGATAACTTGTATTTAGTGCCTGAAAAGGGAATTAATCATTAGGCTTCTTTACATCATCAGTTACTTCATATGTATATTTACTTTTTTGTTTATCCCTTTTTAATATGCTTTGGCAATTATTGCATTAGCAGACAAATATTCATGCTGAGACTAAATCTAATGAAAATATGACTTTATGGTGAACCTCAGTAATGATTCCCCGTGTGAGAGGAGAAGGTGTTATAAGACTGAGCTGTAAGCAAGTTGGAAAGTGTGACATGTTGGCTGTGTCTCTTAGCTAAATGAATAAGCTGGCAGTTGAGGAAAGGATGTGCTTTTAGCTTAGAAACAATTGGACAGAAAAGACGACTGCTATGCCAAGCTGAGTGGAAAGCCACTAGAGAAAACATTCTGTGGCAGTTTCTTTTGAGTGAGTTCCTAGATCTTTGAAAGGAGCTCATCAGGACTGGACTAAAAGTTCTCTTTAATTTGACTGCCAGAAGTTGAACTACAGCACACATTCACCTCAGGAACAGACTGAGATTCAAGAGTAGACTTAGAATAAAGTAGCCATGTGCTGCTCATGGTTATTTTGTATGGCACTTACCACAAGATACTGTGTCTCTCCCTCTTCCTTTGGGGCATAGCTTCTAGCACGCTCTGCCATTAGACTCACAGTGTTCTCACGCACTATAGCTGGAACCAGGTATCAGCAGCTCTGTGTGGCTGCAACATCAAGTTTAGGGGGTGACAGAAACACACAATCTCAGCTTTGGCCTAACAGGAGGATGTCCAGGACACCTACATGATGCCTTCAATTTAAGAACAATAATATGTAAAAATTAGGTGTCCAAGTATCACAAAAGCATGAAGTTGGGAGAGTTAAGCTACCAGGGCAGTAAAGAGAAATAGATATATCTGAAGAGAGAGTCAATACAAAGAAGCACAATTTGAGGGAGGATTCTTGATCCTCTTTTTAGCAGAGATGCATGTTTAGAGTTGCACACTGGGTACTTCATCCAGCTGGGATCCAAACTGAGAATGTTTCTCCTGAAAGCAGGATACAGCTGTGCTTTCTGTTGTGTAATTACTATTGACAAGCACAAAAAGTAGGAGATGTGGTTTGAATTCTCTCCAGCCTGAAGAGATTCATCCCCAGCCTTCCCATGTGCTGGATGAGTCCCCTACTGCTGTGTCCCAAAATAACTGTACCAGTAGAGGGTCCTCCTTCATGCTTGTTGCTTGGAGTGGGGTGTTGTGTTGCCAGGAATGCAAGAAGGCAAGCAGACATGAGCAAGCCTGAGTTGTTAAACTCACGGAAGAGGGGGAGCCAACTCATTTCTCTCTTATCTACTGAGCCTTTAATGCAAAATTCCAAACTGGACTAAATTAAAAAAAGATTAAAAAGAAATAACGATCAGAAATAAATTTCCAGATTCTACAGTCTCAAAAGTGATACAGTAGTGGGCCAGTATGTCCTCTATGAAACGACAAAAGGAAAACTATGCTGGGTGAACATTTATTACGGGAAACAATTTATATGCGGAAAACAGTTCCACATGAATAAGACAGCTAGACTTTGACCATTTCCTGCTTCATCTTGCTGTTTAGATTGTGGTGCTTGCTGCAAAATGGATTAGAGTTGGTTTTAAAAAAAGATTCTTGTTTGTGGAAAATCAGCTACTGGCAGCAGTGTCTAGCTCTATGGTAGAGTCCAAAGGCGATTGTCCCAATGCCTTCTAACTTCCTCTGGGGTCTGTAACGTGATTACGTTGCTGTGGGGCTGGCTAGACTGCTCTTCCTCTGGGAGCAGTTTAAGCTTTAATTTGGAGGAATTTGTGCTGTTAAATATCTGTGTACAAAGGTAATGTATTGTGGTTTGTGCTTTGGATGTGCATTGTCTATTTCCACATACACTTTAAATTGAGTCTGCGTTATGTGAAATCAACATATTGCCTTCAAAGACCACCTACCATCAGGATGCTAACATCATGTTTTTCTTGAGAATCAGTAGGGTAAATTGTACAGATCATGCTTTCCAGCCTTCACTATTCTTGTAGCAAGTGGTTTGCTAATCTGAAAATGCAGTAATGGTTGAAGCACTATTCTTTTTGATATAAAAATGTTCACATTTTACATATGTTTTATCCATTCTTTTATTTAATGTGTACAGTTGGGATTTTCATAATGTTCTCAATCCCCACTGGCCTTATCGACTTCACAATGATTTAAAGATTTTAAGGATTTAAATTCTCCCAGTCCTTTCCCTCTCCACTCTTAACATTTCTACCTTTAGATTTTATTGGCCTCAGGAAAAATTAATAAGCAGTAGCTATTTTTAATACATTTTTGTTTTATTTCCATTGCTTCTACCCTGTGCAGTATAAATAACTTAAATAACTTTTTTTTTTTTTTTAGGATAAATACTGTATTTTAAACTTTGCTCTTCTCCAGCTATTGGTATTAACTGTCAAAACTCTCTAAGTATTAACATGAAATAGAATTCTTAATCAATTGTTTTGCTAATTACTTAGCAATGATGTCATTGCAATCATACAATAATATGGAGCTGTAATGTCCTTTTAGTTGCATTTTCTTTCTGGCTTTATATTGATTATGTGTACCAAAACTTTTTCAAAAACCTTGCTCCATGCAGCTTTCAGATCTTTTATGTTCTTGAGAAAGAAATCAGATTTATTTCAAATATCCAACCAACCTTTACATTTGAATTAAACTTTTAAAATTTCATTAATAACTTATCCTCATTGAAATGTATAATTTAAATTGTTTCATAAGATGGAATTAATTTCCAATTATAGTATCTGTTTCATTGTTATAGTAGACCCTTTTTCATAAGACAAAGGAAATCTAAATGGAGGAGTAAATGAAATTGAGATGTTTTACTTAATGTACATATTCATAGAAAATTTTAAGATATTTTACCTTGTTTAATGTACATATTCATATGGTGCTTTTTGTAGAGTCAATTTGTTGTTAATATTATTGCTACTACAATTAGCACTTACATGACTGTATTATTCTAGTAATGAGGAACCTTTGGAGGTCATCTGATTCACTTAAAGCAGGTCAAAATTAGATCAGAATACTCAGGTCATGTCCAGTCCACTGGTCACATCTCTGGGCATGGAGATTCCACAGCCCATCTCACAACCTAGCTGTGAAAAAAAGTTTCTTAGCATTGTGGCAGCTGTACTGGGCTCAAATCAGGAGTCAAATATTTGGGGTTAGTATTGTACTTCAAAAATGTAGAATGAATAAATAGCTTATTGACAGAAGAATGAACTATGAAAATAGTCTCCCATATCAGAATGCTAGGCTGATGACTTCTTTGCTAGAGCACCTACCTTCTTAACAGTTAAACACTTGAATTCAGCAGCATTTGTCATGTCATCATGTTGCATATATAAACTGTTTGCAGGACATGATCTTACTGCTGGGTAGATATGAGACGGTAAACACCAATATAAAAATTTCTTATTGATAATATAATGTATGGACCAGAGCTGATGGCAGCTGAGATGTACCTGCTCCACAGGCATAATTATTTATACAGGGACTACAATGATGCCAGAGATTTTGTTGTGAGCTGAAGCAGTTATGTGTCATTGTTCACATCACCTGGAAAATTTTCTGTGAATGTTTTTTAGAGAGAATGGATCTGATCCTGTTCTGTGCCATTTGGATTATTATTATTGGTGGCAAGAAGTTTGCTATTTTAGATGGCAAGAAGTTTGCTATTGTTGACAAGTCTTAATGATGCTAGAGATTAAGAATGTCTTTCTCTTGCAATATGAAGGACTACATGGATTGTGCAGTTGGTATAATTTACACCAGTTTTCCCCCGAATCATAGAACAGTTAAGGTTGGAAGGACCTTAAGATCATCTAGTTTCAACCTCCCTGTCACGTGCAGTGCCTTGCCCTAGACCATGTTGCCCAAAGCTCTGTCCAATCTGTCCTTGAACACTGCCAGAGATGGAGCATTTACCACTTCTCTGGGCAACCTGTTCCAGTATCTCACCACCCTCACAGTAAAGAACTTCTTCCTTATATCCAACCTGAACTTCCTCTGTTTAAACCCATTACCCCTTGTCCTATCCCTACAGACCTTGATGAGGAATCCCTCTCCAGCATCGCTGTATACCCCCTTCAGATGTTGGAAGGCTGCTATGAAGTCTCCTTGCAGCCTTCTCTTCTGAACAGCAACAGAAAAGTTGGGGCTGAACAGAGCAGCCTGTCTTCCTACGGGAGGTGCTCCAGCCCCCTGATCATCCTCGTGGCCCTCCTCTGGACTTGCTCCAACAGCTCCATGTCCTTATGGAGGACATCAGAATTGCACACAGTACTCAAGTGGGGTGTCACGAGACCAGAGTAGAGGGGGAGAATCTGCTTACATTATAATCTCATAGTCATTTTGGGTTTTTTTTTTATTTGAATTAAAATCTCTGTGCAGCTAGACCATTTCTTTGCACTCATTCTTCAGGATGTAGCAATCATTGCATTGGGATATTTGGAATCATGAATCTTTCAATATTTTTTAAAATTGGAACTGTTCATCACAGCTGCAGTTCTTTGAATAAATCTTTTCAGTCAATACCACACTGGTGTTAAACTTCATTGGGGAAAAGGCTGGATTTTGGAGTTGTACCATTTCTACAGTTAGAAGTTCAGAGTTTAATTTCACTGTCATACAGAGATTTCACACTTCACCATCACCACCCCTTTTTGTTGGGTTTCTTTTTGTTTGTTTTTTTTTGTTTTACTTTCCGTGGCAGCTGTTTGGAGCTGCTCAGGAGTTTGGAATGTTAGAGTAACTCTCAGGGTGCTGTGCTGGATTAGTGGGCAGGTGATGCAGTCATGGGTATCACATACCTCTCCAATTTTTCACATTAATATTACCTCCATGTATATGGGGTGTGAGAGTGTGCTGTACACATATATCTTCAAGAAACTCCAGGCAGCTGTATTTTTGTTGATAATATATATGAAACAACATCACAGTCAGGTGGTGGGAAAAATAGTGCATTTCATCAATTTATGAAATACTATGTAAGTATCCATTTACATTCTAACTATGACAATGTAAGTTTGAAATTAATTCTTTTTCTCTGTAAAATTTGTTCTACTAACAATGAACATTTTTACTTTACAAAGTAGACAACAGAATATGTTCGTAGCATTATGACAAAAAAGTGTTATAGTCTGCAAGTTAATAAAGAGCAGCCATGTGATGAATGCCATTTAGTTCTACTTTTGTCCCAGATGTCTTGGGTCTAGAAATTAAAGATAGGTTTCCTATACACTAGTGCAGGCTGTCACTGCTAAGTGTTTCCAGACTCACTGTCTGTGTGTGCTTTAAACCCATGTGAATGTAACGTTTCATGCACATGGAATAATACAATTGTAATTCTAGCATCATGCTCTGTAATATTAGTTCTTACAGACTGATTGATAAGTTTTAATAGGGGGATTTTGTCTGTTTTCATGGAATGTTCATTTTTGGTACTTTTTACTTCCTTTTTAAAATGATTAAATACTCCCATAAATTTAAAGCAGTCTTTACTAATAAAGTAATTTGAAGCTGGAAAGGAATACAGACTTCTTGTCTTTGATGGGCACAATCTGGATGTGGCCTGGGCAAGAGGAGAGTGTGAATGTGCTTGAACTTGCTGATGTTCTGCAGACCAATACAAAATTCCTGTGGGAAGGCTGAGGACGATCTGCTGCAAAGATCCCTGCTGTTCCCTTATGCATGAGCATGGTGTCTCCCCAGGCAGGGACTGGTGTGATGATGAAAGTATGAGGTGGGTCTCCTGCCCTCCTATTTGGGAGAAACAGTGAGTGTTTAGCCAGCATGTTCAGTTGTTTTATTCTTTCGCTGTTAAGGATTATTAAAAGACTTCCTTTTCTATTTATTGACCACATAAAATCAAAGGGAATCTTTTAGCTGTCTTTGTCATGCATTGCAGGAGGCCTTAAGTGAAGAGCCAAAGCTCTGTTGTTTATGCAAAATAGGAGAGGTACAATCTATCTCACTGAAAAGAGGCTACTATATGAAAGCCAACCAGCATGAGGCTACTGAAGGAGTAGTGTGTTTTTGTAGCCATTTATAGGCCAGGTTGGACAGGACCCTGAGCAACTTGGTCTAGTGGAAGGTGTCCCTGCCCATGGCAGGGTGGGGGGAACTAGGTGATCTTAAGGTCCTTTCAACCCAAACCGTTGTATGATTCTGTATGTGCTGGAAGAACAAATCTAAGAAATCTCAGTTAGAAAACAAGATTACTTTGGATCTGGGTAAAACTTTTTAGGCTTCAAATGGAGCTTTAAGTGTTCATGCAACTATGCAATTCAAGTGCCCATAAAAGAAGAGTCACTGCTGATCTCTTCCTACT